>NW_017618258.1:308145-363145 GCF_001879475.1 Ipomoea nil | reverse complement strand
ATATATATTACTTGATTATTATTTAAAAAAAAGTTCAGTAACAATTATAATGAATCTCCTATATTACATTGTATTGATATACTATGAGTTATATATTTAAATAAACAAATTCGACAATCAATTACTTATGTATGAACTTCTCATATATAATATTGCATTTATATACTTTCAAATATTTATTTAATTATAAATATTGGGGATTAACTCATTTACACAATGCGCGTATAAAACTAATAATAATAATAAGGTGGTAAAATGTTTTGCGCAAATAAAGAAAAAAAGGCAAAAGGATTAAAAAAAAAAAGAAAAAAAAAAGAAAGGTGTGCGCAACAAAGCAAAAGGGTTTAAAAAAAAAAATGGAAGATGCGCAACAAAGCCAAAGGAATTTAAAAAAAAAAAAAAAAATGGGGCAGCAAGCAAGATTCAAATCTTTGATCTACAATCTCCTCATCTCCATAAACATGCGTTTCTATCATTTTATTATGGAGTGTTTTAAGATTAATTAATTTTTTTTTGTTTTAATTTCTTAATTAGTAACGTAAAAATTAAATATTAGGCTTTCTAAAATTTGAGGTCCTGTGTTGTTGGGTAGCTTGCACAGCTTAAAATTTGGTCCTAAAATTTATGTGTCTTATATTGTGAAATTCTATGATTATGAACATAAATTATGTACTCAAAACTAAGTGGCTTGTAGTCCATTGGTATT
The DNA here is from genome assembly GCF_001879475.1 of Ipomoea nil. Lineage (NCBI taxonomy): Eukaryota > Viridiplantae > Streptophyta > Magnoliopsida > Solanales > Convolvulaceae > Ipomoea > Ipomoea nil. Next base: position 362,439 of record NW_017618258.1, on the reverse strand, counting down.
GAATTGCTCCCCTATGTAGGAAATCTAGGTTTTGAGCTTCAGTGTAAGTGTAGATTGTATGAGTATCCCCCTTCATTTGTAATAAAAAAAATTATGTACTTAAATTATATTTGAAGAATAAGTAAATATATAACATGTGTCTTGTGTTGTGAAATTTTGTACCTTACAAGTATGAATTCTGTAATTCGTCGTCTTAATTTAGGGTCCATAATGCTATGTAGATCCTAGTCCATGATATAAATTGCCTAAGGGATATTAGGAAGCAATCATTATTGTGTGGACCATATTATCAAATAATGTAAATTCAGTATACAAATAATATACTTTTAGTATATTAAAAATGTACATTATATTCAAGGAAAATACATTATTTTGTATATTGTACATTCAACACACAAATAATGTATTTTTTGTTATGATCCATACAACCGTGTGTGGACCACAATAATTTGCGATTAGGAGGGGTGCAAAGCAGGTCTTGAAAGAAGTTGTGATGGTAACACCAATCCAACTCATTATTACTAGACTCGAACAACATGATATTTGACTTTACATAAATGGACAACATCCTATGCAATAATGCATAGGGTGTTGTGGGGGGATATGCATCTTGTATTTGTTGGATATGCAAATTGCAATAAATTTTGTGAGGTATAGTTGTGGTTCACTAGTAGCCATACATGGTTTCTCCCCTATCTCTACACCCAAAGTTCGGGCCTTAAAATCACCTAACCCAAACATTGGGCCTTACAATCACCTAGCCCAATGGGCCCAAAAATATCTTCCTTTCCATCTCCATAAATATCCCGCAGCCGGCGCTGCTTATCTCTCTCAAAACTCAAAACCTTATCCTTAAAGCAGCCATGGCATCCTCAGCTGCTTCCATCCATTTTCTCTCTGTAAACCCTCAATCTCTTCCTCACTCTAACCTCAACCGCGCGCCCGCTTCGCTGTCTCTCTTCTCCTTCCCCTCTGTCAAGCGCTCTTTATCCCTTTCTTGTTCCATCAGAAACTCGCGGGTCGTGAGAAATGTCGCGTTTTCGGACCAGATACAGGGAGTTGATGACTTCGAGGAGGAAACTCCCAGTGGTGGCGCCTCCTACTCCTACTCCAACGAACCGAGTTTCCCTCCTGAACTCAAGCTCTTCGTCGGGAATTTGCCCTTCAACGTAGAGAGCGCTACTCTTGCTGGGCTGTTTAGCCAAGCTGGAAGTGTTGAAATGGCTGAGGTATAACTTCCCCTCTCTCTACCATAGCTATTATTTTAGTTTTTCCCTTTTTTCTTTCATGGATGCGCGTTAGTATGGGATTTGAATTGTTCTAGCATTTTGTCATTTCCAAAGTTTTTTATGCTAGTGTCTGTAAATAGTTGAATTGCATTGTATGTATGATTATGTGTTTATGGGCTTTGAATCTTTAAGCTGCAACTAGTTTCTTTTGCTCTCATTTCCTGAATTGTGATAGCATAGCTATGTCTGCTGTAATTTTTTTTATTTTTTTTACTTTTTTGCAGTTTTTTTAAGGGTTTAATTGGAGAATGGTAAACTAAATTTTAAAGTTTGAAACCTTTTCAGGTTATATATGACAAACAGACTGGAAGAAGCAGAGGGTTTGGGTTTGTGACAATGTCTACAGTGGAGGAAGTTGAAGCTGCTGCTCAACAGTTCAATGGATATGTGAGCTTTTACTTCAAGTTTGAATTTTGTGTACTTTTATGCACTGCAATTACCTTTATACATTGCTTGAATCTACATGGTGAATGTGGCTAATGAGAATTGGTTGAAAATGAGCTTTGGTTTCTCTTTTTTAATTTTTAGTTTTAAGGATAATATTTTTCAAAGAAAGTTCTTTGACTTTCTGATCAAATATGTGCTGCTATTCAATGTCATATATGTTTGTGTGTTGTATTTCTGGAATCTTAACTTTGATGACATTAATATACCCTTCTGCTCAATCCACATTTACAGCTTCATCTGGCTAAGTAAAGTGTGTATATTTATATCATTAAGAGTAAATGTATGATGTTTCACAGGAACTTGAGGGGAGGCCACTGAGGGTAAATTCTGGGCCACCGCCACCTAAGAGGGAAACATCTTCTTTCAGAGAATCCAGGGGTGGTGGCAGTTACGGGGGCAGTTTTGGCAGCGGCAATAGACTCCATGTTGGGAACCTTTCATGGGGTGTTGATGAGGACGCTCTTGAATCTTTGTTCAGTGAGCATGGAAAGGTGATGGAAGCCAAAGTGGTGTATGACCGAGAGAGTGGCAGATCAAAGGGTTTTGGATTTGTTACATACAGTTCTTCTGAGGAGGCCAGCAGTGCTGCTGAGAATTTGAATGGAGCTGTAAGTATATTCGTATATTGAGTCCATTTCTTTCCCATATTTATGCATGATGCATAAAACGAGTTCATTTCTTTGCATGGTTATATGTTCATCTGGTCCTCGGAAAACTTCATTACTGGCTTTAAGCTTTAGCTTCCAATATAATCTTGTACAACAACAGTTGCTGGAAAACATTGCAACAATTTCATTAATTCTTTATATTCATACGAGTTGATTCTAATCCAATTGTCCAGTTTTGGCTAAGCAAAAAAACTTCATATATGCTCTAAAACTAAAAGCCTCTGATTTTTGTCAAGTATATGTAATATTCTTCTTTGACTGTAGGAAAGCTCTTCATTGGTATGTTCTTTGTTTGATCTCTGACATCTGAAATTCTTTTTTTTTTTTTTTTTTTGGTATCTTTTCTTTTTCAAAATTAAACTTCTATAGTTCCCTACTTACATTTGCAATTCTTTTTGTGAATTTTTGTTCAGGAACTAAATGGTAGACAAATCCGAGTAAGTCCTGCTGAATCCCGCCCTCCTAGGCGGTTCTGAGATTGTCATCTGTCAATGGTGCCTGATTTCCTTCTACCAAGAAAAACCCTCGCGGTAAGCTTTGTGTATGCTTTTCTTCAAATCGACACATCTAATGAAGCTAAACAACCACTGGGTAGATATTTATTAGAAAATCAAGATTTCCGATATTGTTATTTTCCTGAAGAGGTTTTCGATTTCCTCAACAGTTCTGTTCTGATGAGACGCGGGTGACAACGAAGCAAGGCTGATAAGGACCTGGGTTTTGCGGAGAGGTTTTACCCACACACCACTTTGGCTGCATTTCAACTTACAAAGAGCAAACTAGTCTATTTATGTTTTTGATATATGTTCTAGATAGAATATGCCTCTCCAATGTTACTTGTAATGTGCAACTTATGAAGTTATGGTGGATTAGACACATTAAAATTGTTGTGGATCAATTGGTTTTCTTGAATCTGGTCTGAAGAATGCTGTAGTAATATGTATTTGCAGTGCAAGAAAAATGCATACATTCTTGATTCTTGACCCCATCAAGTTCAGGTTTCGTTTGCATGTTATGTTAATTGAGTTTACAAGTTGATTTTTTATTTAAGTGACGAGGGGAACCTACAATTACTACTTGAGACTTGAGAGTATGTATTGGGTAAATCTCATTAGTTTATGTTGTTCATAGTTGAACGACTCAGACCATAGGTTGTTCTTGGTAGGTAAACTAGTTTAAGTTGATCGGCTTAAACCAAGGAGGCCAATAGGTCGTTGTTGTCTCTTGTGGTTATCAAGTAAATAATAATATGATCAATTTAACTGCGGCTCGTGATCAAGTCTTTCTCATGTCCTTTGTGATTATCAACTTGATTGGAGGGAGTTGATTTTTATATGTATTATTACTTGGCGTTTATACTTTATAGTAAGTATTACTAATGTACATTATAATCAATGATCTCAACATTATCAAACAGATTCGCATCTTTGTCTTCAACTTGATTGGAGGGAGTTGATTTTTATATGTATTATTACTTGGCGTTTATACTTTATAGTAAGTATTACTAATGTACATTATAATCAATGATCTCAACATTATCAAACAGATTCGCATCTTTGTCTTCTTTGCTTTATTGAGACAAACCAACCAAAATTAGAAACAGTAGACTTCCTGTCAAGAATCCTTAAACGCAAACAGATTTTGTCCTTTCATAATATTTAGCCTTTGAAAGTCTGAGGACACTTATCCCTTTTGACCTCACAACATTCAACCAACAGATGGTGATAAAATTGTTTTCCAAGAAATTACAAAACTTCAACATACCTTCATCTGTTCTCTAGCAATCAACATATTCCCATTATATAGCCTTCCATTTTATTCACTGCAAACTGAATTACTCTAATGCATAATGGGTCTTGACAGTATGAAATCTGTACGGTATGTTTTCGTCTATGTTCTCCCTCGAACCTCTACTTTGTCTCAGCAATTTGGTTTATCTGAACTTGTATTTATTGCCAGATTTAGAGACGAGCTTGTTGAAACTGCAGAAGAGGGGAAGTTTAACGTTGCTGCCTCCATGAAAAACGAGGAGCAGAAGACTGAATTGGAAGCAGCGAGAAAGGGCTTCCAGAAGAAGAAGCTTTCACGAGTCTTTTCAGAGGACTATGAAGCAGTGCAGAGGAATATATTTGATCCTCGCGGAACCAGCCTTAGCCTATGGAATAAGTTATTCCTCTTAGCATGCCTTGCTTCTCTTTTTGTTGACCCTCTGTTCTTTTATCTACCGAGCATTGAGGACGAGATGTGCCTGGCTGCAAGTCATCCCCTCGAGATAGTCCTCACAGTAACTCGATCAGTGATAGATGCATTCTATGTCATCCAGATTTTTGTTAGGTTCAGAACAGCTTATGTAGCGCCTTCCTCTCGAGTTTATGGGAGAGGAGAGCTCGTCATTGACTCTAAAAGGATTGCATCCCGGTATTTCTCTAAGGACTTGTGGTTCGACTTGTTAGCTGCTCTTCCTCTTCCACAGGTCATCCGTGTTCTTTCCAAGATTTAGCCCCCGCCCCGAATTCTTGATTTTAATGTTTAGTGTCTCTTACTCATATTTTTCAGGTCTTGATTTGGGCTGCAATCCCATCTATGAGAGGCTCAAACAAAATCTCAGCCAAACATGCGCTTCGCCTCACTATAATGTCTCAATTCCTACTGAGATTGTATCTCATTTTCCCTCTGTCATCTAAAATCATCAAGACCACTGGTGTGATGGTGGAAGCTGTGTGGGCTGGGGCAGCATGCAACTTGCTCCTCTATATGCTGGCAAGTCATGTAAGTGTATGATTGTTAGGATCAAGTGCTTACCACTTACACCAAAAGCTATAGCTAGTAGCGAAAACGCAACTTTACGGGACGATGGGTGCTGGACTTGGCCTTTTTCCGCCCTCTGCCTGCCGCCCAACAATTCCTTGACTTGGCTCTGATACCACTTGTTAGGAATTAGGATCAAGCACTTACCACTTTATTTGCTTATAGACCGCCATCACATTTTCGGGATGCTGGGTGTTGGACCTGGCCTTTTTAAGCCAGCCCTTTATCAGCCTCCGCCCAATAATAATTATTCAATTTCTTATAGTCTTCTTGGAAAAAAATCCTAAATCTTGGCTAATAGCATTCTTAAATTATGTAGGTCATTGGTTCGTGTTGGTACTTTTTGGGTGTTGAAAGGCAAGAACAGTGTTGGAAAAAGGTTTGTGATGAGCAAAAGCCAAATTGCCAGTACTGGTACTTTGATTGCAGATGGAGGCATGAAGGCAGAAGAGTTGGGTGGTATGAGTGGAGCAACATCTCCAGATTATGTGGTCCTGACACTGACTTGTACTACTTTGGGATTTATGGTGATATTATGAGCTTTGGAGTTGGGCAGGCGTCGTTCTTGGACAAGTACTCTTACTGCCTCCGGTGGGGGCTGAGGAACCTGAGGTAGGCTAACAATATATAGATAGCAATGAAAGCATCATCACCGAAACAGTGTTTAATTTGCTTGCAGCTCTCTTGGGCAGAACCTCACCACAGGTGCCTACATTGGAGAAAACAACTTTGCCATTGTTGTTGCAATTCTGGGATTGGTTCTTTTCGCCTTACTTATCGGGAATATGCAAGTAAGTTTAAGATGATGGATGTGTTGATTTGTGGGGTTGAAGCATTTCCGATCCATTTCTTGCTTTAATTTGTTTTTTTTTGACTGTAATATATATCAGACATACCTCCAGTCTGCCACTCTGAGGCTAGAAGAGTGGAGGGTGAAGAGGACTGATGCAGAAGAGTGGATGCACCACCGGCAGCTCCCACACGAGCTCAAGGACAGAGTGCGCAGATATCATCTCCATAAATGGGTGACTACACGAGGCGTCGATGAAGAAGCCATTGTCAGAGGTCTTCCTTTGGATCTCAGACGAGACATCAAACGCCATCTCTGTCTTGGTCTGGTTCGACGTGTAAGTATAGTTTTGTTGTCCAAATATAAGGAAATAAAGTTGCCACAACATCAATAATAATGTGTAGATGAAAATGCAGGTTGCAGTATTTGATGAGATGGATGAGTGCATTCTGGATGCAATCTGTGAGAGGCTAAAGCCGGTGCTATTCACACCAGGAACTCGGCTTCTGCGAGAGGGAGATCCTGTGAGCGAAATGCTGTTCATCATTCGCGGCCGCCTGGAGTCTTACACCACAGATGGAGGGCGAAGCGGGTTCTTCAACTCGTGCAGGCTGGGCCCCTGTGATTTCTGCGGAGAAGAGCTGCTAACTTGGGCTCTAGACCCGCACCCCAGCATCATCCTCCCTTCGTCTTCACGCACAGTCACAGCCCTCACAGAAACAGAAGCATTCGCGCTGGCTGCAGACGACCTCAGATTCGTTGCATCGCAGTTCAGGAAGCTGCACACCAAGCAGCTGAGGCACACCTTCAAGTTCTACTCGCACCACTGGAGGACCTGGGCTGCATGCTTCATACAAGCAGCCTGGTTTCGCTACAACAAACGGAAACACCTCGCAGCACTCAACGCCAGGGAGAATCAACCTTCTCACTTGGGTATGTATGCTGCAAGCTCAAGAAAGGGAAAGGGTAGTAGTAGCAGCAGGAGGATGAGCTCGCTTCATATCCTCAACTCATTACACAAGCCTCTGGAACCAGATTTCTCAGCTGATATAGATAGATGATATATAGCCCAAGGAAAGGGGAATGAGAATGAGATACCAGATTCAACTACAACTCCATTCCAAATTTATTCTCAATACAATTCAATCACTACTACACTAGACGTGTAAATGAGTCAAGCTATTCCACCTTAATTATTGTCGTCCACTTAAACTTGAGCTCGACTAACGAATCAAGCCCAACAAGTAGCTCACAAGCCTAATACAATTTTTTTATTTTATTTTATGTATTACAAATTAAATGAATATTGAGTTAATACTAGACATAGTCCATCACTTTGCCAGATTTAGCTATTGATAAATAATTTGACTACATTCCAACTATGACTTTGTTAGTTTTACCAAATTTAGTCCTCCATCTTAATTTCTATTCATTTGTTGTTATATCCCAGGATAACCAAGTACATTTCATTCACTCATTCACTAATATTTGATGAAAAGCATGCTATATATTTGATTTATGGAAAAACTTGTTGTCACCTTGTGACCTTAATTAACAAAAGATTAGGAGGAGAGATAAATAAAAAAATTATATTATTCATAGTTAACAAACTCAAACCAAAAAAGATAATGGCCTTGTTTGGTAAAAAATTGGCCTATAGGCCAATTTTGGCTTATTTGACCATTATTAATTGTTTGATTTAGTTAAAATATCAATATAAATGTTTGGTTAATTAGCTTTTTGCAACTCTAAAAGACTAAAATTAAAAAAGCTACTCCTAGCAACTTTTTCAATTAGCTTTTTGAGAAAAGAAATTATACCAAACAGCTATCAGCTAACAGCTAATTTACCAAACACTTTTCAACAATCAGCTAATGTTATCAACTATTGATACCCTCTAATTAACACAATCAACTAACAGCAAACAGCTATCAGCTAACAACCATTTTACCAAACAGGGCCAATATATATAACTTCTTAAAAAAACTTAAATTTAGACTTTCAAAAAAAAAAAAAAAAACTTAAATTTAGAATCTTACCATTACCAAACCAACTCCTTATCAACCACATACGCTCCAAACCTCTCTCGCCATTCAAACCCTTTCTAAACTCTAAACTATATCCAAGCAGAGGTTATATTCAATTGTTTGCCTCTGAAAATAATGGCAGAAATTAAATCTAAAATGGAAAATGCTTTGTTCCCTCCTAAAATCTCTCCTGACCATTGAGTATTGATTCCACTAACTTCTTATAAAGACTAAACCGTCTAATGAAAAAGTGTCATATCTGTTATAAGGAAAAATAGAATAGAGAGAAAAAGGGGAATCTCATATTCATTCTCTATACATTCTGTACAATGGTACATGGTACATTATATATAGGGTACAAGATAATCTATACAATAAATTCCAGAAACTGTTTCAACCGTTACAAGAATAAATATCTAATAATGTCCATTAATAATATATATTTGTAACACTCCCCCTTGGACATTATTTGTCCACAACCTTGCCTCGTCAAAAACTTGTTAGGAAAACCCTGTGGGAAAAACCTAAACAAGAAAAGAGTACGAGGTATATCGATAGTATATTTAAATACATCCATGCCTCATTAAAAACTTCACTAGGAAAACCACGTGGGAAAAAAAAAAAAACTAGTTGAAGAAAAGAGTACATGATATATGTAAAAACATATATTGTATTGGTCGCCTCATTAAAAACCTTAACATAAGAAAACCCTGTGGGAAAAACTTAGTTAAGGGAAAAAAGAGTACACCATAAGCCTTCAGGGCATAATCTGCATAATCTTCAGGATTTTGGAGTTTGTTCATTTATTAACCAATTATTTTGCAACTTTCCCCCATTGTCATTACTATATCATACCCCTGCCTCGTTAAAAATCACACTAGAAAACCCATCGGGAAAAACCTAGTGAGGAAAAGAGTACATGGTATGTATATGCTGCAAAAAGTATAACTATTAGTCCTTTTAAGACCCAATCTACATGATTGACCAATCTACAGGATTGACTCGAGTGAGTGTACTTCCTGTCTCCCCCTGAAGATAACAATCTTCAAATTCTATATTGCGTGTAAATCATTGTTTCTAAAGGGTGTAGAGAAGGGATATGGTACAATCTTCAGGATTGTCATTAGAATTTATCATATTTCTCATGATCATCTGGACTAATAAAATTATTTATAGTTTATATTTTGTTGCTCCCCCTAAATATAATAATTTTTCTTCACCTACACATATCAATCTTATGGATATTTTGTAGGTATACATTTGCTAACTTGTCACTGGAGCAAACCTTCTAAACAAATATTTTATCACTCTTCTGGAGTTCATGTGGATCAAGGTATTTTATATCATGAAAAACTATATACATTTTTATATGTAACAAGTATGATGACTTCATGCCAAAAAGCATCAATACGAGTATTTTTACCTTGATTTGCTATTCGTTATCTTATCTCACAACTTAACATCATCAAGCTTTTTATATATTTCATTGATGTTTACACCATAAATATTGACTGAGATAATAAATAAGTCCATTATCAACTCTTTATTGAGCACATAATGGTACATATTATTCCTTCTATATGAGGATAATAACCCCATTCGCAACTCTCTAAAAAGTAAATAATGGCACTTAAATATACTTAAGTAAATCCTCATTTCGGGAATTATAAATCCATTAGGGATTTTTTAAGATAAACTAGAGGATATATATTTAGGATATTTTCAAGAGGAAACAATATTTGAGTTTCCCAATCACATATAACATTACTAGGCATGTTTATGATAATATATTTTCATACTTTGTTATGGGGGAGAAAATACATTTAAAAGATCATAGTTAGTAACTTACTAACTTTTATACTTCTTATTTTGTGATTTTCATTCATCACATTTTGAGAAAATCCATCAAGGATTTTAAATATAAGTAACAAGTTACCCATATAAATACGTGATAACTATAACTATTAACCACATATCTAATTTATTTACTGCTAGTTTTATTGAATAGCGGAATATAAAGCCATGATTAATATTGGGTCTCTGCGAAAACCCTCCACTCGCCTTTTATTAGCGAATTCTGATTTGTATGTCTTAATGCTATTTTCTATGAAAACAGTTAGCGCACGCTGCAGGCGTTATACTACTATTTTCATTTCTGGATCCAGACTTAAGTATTTATGAGCAATAGAGGCAAAATATGTTGTCGACAACTGTAACAGCTTTGTAGATATCTTTTATACACATGGCAATTTTGTATCAACCAAATATATGGCATTTCCCAGATTATTTGAATTTGGTTGTTCCGCTTCCCCAGTATTTTAGTTGTTTGGTGCCCCTACAATTTTACTTGGGGTTTTCGCCTTCTAGACGAATATCTTCAGGATAAAATTTCTATATTTCTGGAGTGACGAAATTTCTACACTAGATCTAGTTTTGTAAATTCTTAAACCAATATATGCTTCTTGCATAATGGTAGAAATATTTAGTCCTAGTTGGGGATTTCAACTCTTAATATATATGAAATATTTTCTATGGACTTAGTCACTCTTTGAGATTTCTAGCAGATAATTTGTTCAATGTCTGAACTTCTGGTTCTATAAGGCTAGTACATGGGTTTGAAGATTTTTATCAATTTCTCGGCATTTAATTAATTAGAAATTTCAAATCTCCCCCTAATGCCAAGAAAAGATCTTATAATGCAACCAACATCACTGTTGATTTCTCATGATGGGATATAGCTAGAAGGGTTGCATACTAAAAAAAAATTGAACGCAGATAGGGAAATGCATCTTGTACTAGCGTATGTGATATGTAGTGGATCAGGATATTGGTTTTTCAATTTTGAAGGTCCCCAAAAAAAATATTTCCTCCAAAAATGCTTAATTTGCTTTCTGAAAAAAAAAATTCATAAATAATATGAGCAAAAATATGACCTGCATGCATGGAGCTAACATCTCGTAGTGTGTTGATGAATTTAGACACCAAACATTCAAAAAAAATCCTGTCGAATTTTCACTTCTGGTGAAAGAGTAGCCACAACTCTCATAATATAATCCCGCTCCATATCATTGTTAAAATTTTGCTTGAGCAAAGCCAAGAGCATTGTACAATGTCCGGGCAGCAGTAAGCCTAACAAATTTTATGCAAATAAATTTAACAGGTCATAGTAGCATTTAATCACATGCAAGCTAAGGTTTAGCAACGACAGGTGCACCTTAACAGAACTATCTCACTGTTTTATGGTTTAAAGCTCAAATAATACTATGACTTTAAAAATATTTGTCTTAAAAGTTTACTTCACGTTGTAGCATTCATGGCCTATAGCAAATATTTGTTATCAACAAGAGAAAACAACAAATCCTCTTTGTTTTATGGTTCACATAGCTACAAAGCAAATTTGAACAAATAGAAGTTCTCAAATTCTGAACACATTATGAACAAATGAAACTGTGTTGCCAACATCATAATTTGCTATCCCAAAAACCAATTAGGCATTCAAATGCCAAGTCTGATGCAATGTGAGTATTGCTATCATCATGCAAATATATGTGTATATTCTCAAATAATCAACTTCTCAATGTGCTTAAATAATTCAAGATACTGAAATTGATAGCAAATTTCAGCAACTTTGACCCAAATTGCAGAATTTTCTGGGGGGAAACGGTAACACATTTTGGCAAAAAAAAATGTTTGAGATACGAAGTTCACCAAATCTAGAATGTACATAAAAATTTTCATGCCAATCAAAGGTCTGGAAGTATATTTTCCAAAAAAATTTTCAACACTGCGCCAGACAGAAAAATAACTGGCAGGACACTGCCAGAACTTTACCGAATTTTTCTGGAACAACCAAAGCATATTTTGAGAAAATCTTTTTAAATACATAAAATATCGTAAGTCCAGGTTCTCCCAAAAAGTTTCAGGCCAAAAGGAATTCAACAGATATTTTTTTACGAATATAATTTTCAAGCTACAGTGATCATAGTTTTTCAGGCATGCGAGGGTCCAAAATGAACCAAATTAGCAGTATGATTAACACTAAAATAAGGGACCATGATTAGCCTATAGCCTCATATAAAAGATGCAAAGTAACGCATGCACATATATATGTACACATACAGATTGGTTTGACCCATAAGTGTGCATTCCATTTTGCATGTACCCAGACAACATAGCATTCCAAGCATTTGATCATATAAGGCAAGGCAACATTAACCTCCAAATATTAATCACAAAATAATATAATTAGCAATTAGCAAGTATATTAATTAAATCACTAACTGTATATTTTCTTCAAAGCCATGAGATCACACCAAATACGTGGATATATTAGCATTAACAAGGAGTGAAGGTAAGGAAAAAACAGTAGTGATCCATCGCCTGAAAAAATTCGAAGCTATCGCACACTTGCTTCCCGGTGCCTAGAATGTAATTAGCGCTGCCACTAGATTGAATTTGCCGCAAAGGAATATATATATGCACACACAGACATACTACTGCATATATACATACACATACATACATACATACATACATATATATATATATATATATATATATATATATATATATATATATATATATATATATATATATATATATATATATATATATATATATCTAAAAACATAATAAGTGTCAATACAAGTTATGTCCTTGATTTTTGTCCCTTTTTTATATGCTAATAAATGTATACATTGTGCTTTAATTGTTGTACATTCATTTGCATTGGACAAAATCACCCTTACACCGTTATAACACCGTTAGTTTTTAATATATCTACCAATCTTACCATACACCTACATCTATCATATCTTTTTCCTATTTTTAATTATCATTTTATTAAAATGATCATATAACAATTAATTTAATTATAAATTATATTTTAATTAAATATTTATATATATATATATATATATATATATATATATATATATATATATATATATATATATATATATATATGTATATTATTTGTGTATCCATATCAATATATCATATATGTGAGTGCTAGCTTAGTATTATTTGTAAATTATTATTATATAAAAGTATAATTTTTTTTTTTTGATCACTATATTATTCAAATATATGATAATTCAAAAGTATCATCAATTTAAGAAATTGCAAAACATAATTTTAACTAATTTTTAAAATTTTGTTACTTACAAATATTTTAATATTGGGCATAAGTTTTCGCGCATCGCGCGTACAAAATGCTAGTATATATATATATATATATATATATATATATATATATATATATATATATATATATATATATATATATATATATATGCAGACATAGTAGCAAATATGAAGTGAGAGGGAATTGTACGTATCTGCAAGACGACCAATTGTATTGGGCTGGTCAATGGAGAATGGAACGGACGGCGTCGGTGTTGACGCTGCTCCTTTGTCCGCCTCTTATTCACGCCTGAAACTTGTCGGCCGCGCAACAACGATCCAAGGAGCCGCCTACGGCTGATCAGCGATCAGTCCATCCAGATTAGTTCGCTACGGCGATCAGTCCATCCAGATCATCCTTTTCTCTCAAAATTGCTAGAGCATTTTCGGTTCTGGATTTCCAGGTTGAAACTCTTAGTGGCGGTAACGGGGTGGCAGACGGCGGTGGCTGATTCTTCTCGGCGACAACGACAACGGCTGGTGGTGTCTGTGTTTTGTATTAAAAAACGCACTGCGAGATCTATTCCTCAAGATCCCGTAATGCTGATCTGAGGAAGATCCAACAAGAGAGAAATCAGATCAGAAGTTCCGCATCTCCCAATCATTGACTCGCCGATCGGATTGCGAGAAGTATCCATTGCGGCAGGCCTCAAGATTTACGATCGGTGATAACCACGAAGTTTGATTGGCGCGACGGATGAGGCGGGAGGCTACGGGATTCACAACGGCGTCCCCGTCTGGATGATCTCGCCTTCTCGACACCAATCCAGAGATTAGCATCACGGTAGGTAAAATCAAACTCTGATAATCCATTCGGTAAAGCATCAGGTGCTGATAACGTGTTATAAGGAAAAATAGAATAGAGAGAAAAAGGGGAATCTCATATTCATTCTCTATACATTCTGTACAATGGTACATTATATATAGGGTACAAGATAATCTATACAATAAATTCCAGAAACCGTTTCAACCGTTACAAGAATAAATACCTAATAATGTCCATTAATAATATATATTTGTAACAATATCAAGGAGGGAAAATTTTTAGGAAGTGAATAGCATTACTCATCTAAAAAACCTATTAAATTTGTGGAATAAATATGGAATTAACTCAAATAATAATTAATTTTGTAGGAGATTTTAACGCCGCCAATCCATCTTTACCGCAGCAAGCACCCCCACACATTTCGCGGACCCTACTCGGCAACCACTACCTATATATACTCCTCTCTCGACATTTCATTTATCATCAAATTACATAGGCGCTAAAACGGAGATCTCTTTTCTTCATTTGGTTGATTCCCTATATGCACTCTCAAGGTAAATTTCTTACTTTCTTTTTTTATCCTTATTTCTGATCCTTGTTGAATTGCTATAATATTGAAAATTTTGGAATCCGTTTCGTGAAATTCATTGTGCTTGCGGATGAAGAGTTCAATTGTGTTAGGATATTGATGCTATTTATGTTTCTGATGGTTTTTAGATTCGAAAAGAACGCAGTAACTTGATTCGGGTGTCGCTCGTTGAATTGATTGTCATCTTTTGTGTTGTTATATTTTAATTCATGAATTTACGTTCACTGCTCGTGGTGGTAGTGGTGGATGAAGGGTTCTATTCTGTTTGCAAATACTCCGTATTGATGTTCTCGATAAATATGATTCTGGGATTTTTTTGTGGGGTGTGTATAAACATGAGATAAATATTTGCCACAAGAATCTGATAAAATTCATTCCAGATTTTAACAATCGTAAAATTGAACCATGTGAATAGAGAATTCTGCAGATCTATATGCATTTGGTGATTTTTTATTATTGGGTATAGATATGCCATTGGTTTATATGGGTTGTGAATCATACATAAGAAGATTGAATTCATCTTTTTCAACCAAAAGATTATGTTTTAAACACAGGTTTCTGATGGTGGGTTGATGTTTATTGCTTTTAAGTGCAATGTCAATTTGTACTGCTCCTTGTATATATAATATATTATAGCTTGGTGATATGAATTTGTAATGCTGTAATCTGGAGTAGCTTTGATAGTAATTATAATGTTTTTTTTTTTTTTAAACAATAGTAATTATAATGTTTAATTACAGTTACTAAAAAAAATGTATAATTACAGATGCAGATCTTTGTGAAGACACTCACAGGAAAGACCATCACACTTGAGGTTGAAGTTCAGATACCATTGACAATGTTAAAGCAAAGATCCAAGATAAGGAAGGCATTCCCCCAGACCAGCAGAGGCTGATCTTTGCCGGCAAGCAGCTTGAGGATGGTAGGACACTTGCAGACTACAATATTCAGAAGGAGTCAACACTCCATTTAGTGCTGCGCCTGAGGGGAGGGATGCAGATCTTTGTCAAGACCTTAATAGGGAAGACCATCACATTGGAAGTGGAGAGCTCAGATACAATTGACAACGTTAAAGCAAAGATTCAGGACAAGGAAGGCATTCCCCCAGATCAGCAGCGACTGATTTTTGCTGGCAAGCAGCTCGAGGATGGGAGGACACTTGCAGACTACAACATTTAAAAGGAGTCAACACTCCATTTGGTGCTGCGACTGAGGGGAGGCATGCAGATCTTCGTCAAGACCTTAACAGGGAAGACCATCACATTGGAAGTGGAGAAGCTCAGATACAATTGACAATGTTAAAGCAAAGATTCAGGGAGGCATTCCCCCAGATCAGCAGCGACTGATTTTTGCTGGCAAGCAGCTCGCGGATGGGAGGACACTTGCAGACTACAACATTCAAAAGAAGTCATGACACTCCATTTGGTGCTGCGTCTGAGGGGAGGGATGCCGATCTTTGTCAAGACCTTGACAGGGAAGACAATCACATTGGAAGTGGAGAGCTTAGATACAATTGACAATGTTAAAGCAAAGGTTCAGGACAAGGAAGGTATTCCTCCAGACCAGCAGCGACTGATTTTTGCTGGTGAGCAACTTTGCTGGTGAGCAACTTGAGGATGGGCGCACCCTTGCAGACTATATCATCCAGAAGGAGTCCACCCTTCACCTCGTGCTCCGTCTCCGTGGTGGTGGCTTTTAAAAATTTTACACCTATGGTTCTGTCCTTATATTTAATAATCTTTTTTATGTCTATTTTGCTGGAAGTGTTGCTTCTGGTTAAATATTCTTATTATGTTGTATAGAGATCATTCATTTTTTATTCATTCAACTTACTTTTTTATTTGGTTTGCTGGTCCAAGCAATTCAATTTTGTAGGAATTTATTATTATGCATTTATGCTAGTACTGGAATTTGAGGCTTACATCCAATTTAGCATAACCACTCCTACACTGAAATCCTTAGACTAGCAACCTTAGTAAAAAGTCAAGGCAATTTTCATTTCTAATTCTCTATTTTTCATTTTCACAGTTAGTAAATGCACCCTGATCATCTTAGAATTTGGTGGTCATGAACTCTCAGAGAACTAAGAACTCTACAAATTCAGTAAGCATTGCTCCTTTCAAAAATAACAGAACAACTCAACGTAAGTGAATCATATAATATTTCTTGCCCTCTACAATTCCTTTACTGGAAGCATAAAAGTACTGTAAATTCCTTAAGCAGCTTACTTAGGTGTTCCCTCAATAGCAAAAACTCCCATGGGTTGTTTCATGCTGCATTTCAACTTTACTGATCCAAGCTCTTGTTTCAAAGATTCAATCTTATCAAGCAAGTCCATGTTTTCCTGGTATTTGACAAAATCAAAATTGAAATTGTGTAAAAAAGATCTAGCAAGGAACAGATTCCAAAAGGGCTGGCTGGTAATAACTCAACTACTGCATTAAAAAAATATGACAGGGATCTCAAGAGGCATTATATTAAGTATTTAATTACCTTTCGTAATGATTCCAATTTGCTATTGATGCCAGTACCCTCCACCCCAGAAGACTGCTTAATCTTAGGCACAACATATACCAATACATATAAGTGAGTGTCAATTTGAGGCATAGCATTTGTAATTTAAAGTGCTTCAATCAAGAGTTTCCTATAGCATCATACAAGATAAACAAAACGATTTTGTTTGGTTTTCGGTTTTCCTTCTCATTCTTCATAAACTTTTCTATTGGTCCTGCACTCCCCCAACCCCCCAGTCCCCACCCAATATAACGATATACAACAACAACAATAAGCCACAAATATGTGTGCACTCACCTCAAGTAGCTCCTTCTGGCAGTTGCTAACCTGTCCTGCCTCCTCATCAAATCTACTCCTCCAATATGCAGATTCATCCATTGCTTCTCTATTAGCAAGATCAAATTGTTTCCTAAAAGGAACCCAAAGTAGAGGATAAAAGCAGTGTCATTCATCATGTTACTTGATTTTGAGAAAGAATTTTGAATAACTAACTATAACTGCTAACAATTCTGCAGTCAATACAGTGCAACATCACATTTCATAGAGTAGATCAAATTATGTTTAACCATGGCTATGGTCTTTCACTCTTTCTAGACTCAATTGCCAATTCGTTTTTTAATCTACAGTTGAAATTCAATTGATGAATGACGTAGTGCACATTCAGATTAGTCTAGAAACACACATACTTGTACACCAGAACAGAAAGCTAAGACTACTTCATTTCCCATACAAAAATCGAAATTGTTTTGCTCATTTGGCAATTCTTTTTCATCAGTCATCAACCTTGAAACTAGTTCAGTAGTTCAAGCTGTTTCTCTACTGCATATATTATGGCTGAAAAGAAATTCAAAATCCACCAATCCCAATGATGAAAGAAACCAATCCTAGCACAGACAATTAACTCCCGTCTCCATATGAAGAAAATATATTACAATTTTTATCAAAAGTAATAAACCTAGTAACAAGAACAGAGGCCAACAACATATTGTAGATACCACAAATCAACTTTCATCCATTCTTGATTCAATGCACAATCCAAATGAAGTTCTTGGTCGAATGTTCTCCAACCCTAAATTCACAGAAAACACAAAGAGGAACGAAAGGGTTATACCTGATTAGTTCGGTCTCGTCGGTAGTGATGCGGTATTCGATTGTCCAAAGACGCAAGTAGATAGCTAAGCCCATCACCATTGCCAGCCCCAACACAATCAGGACTACTGTCCGCTTGCTCCTCACCATCTTCTCCTTGTTCTTTCCGTGACCTCGCTGCAACATGATCAACTCGGGTCGGGTCATATCAGAGTGAAGGAGTGATGTGTTACAAATGCCATTTCCAGAAGCAGAAGGAAAGAATAAAGAGAGCAGTCCAGTAGGTTATGCAGTTAGGCTTAGCTCATCACCGGAAGTTAGGCGGTTAGGGAGAGTACAACGGGTGCTTTCTCCGATGGTGACAACATATTGAAATGGATTTCAATTCGAAAAAAATTTTGAATTTAGGCAAAACAAGGAATAACTCTTTTCAATTTGTCTTATTATCTAAAATCATAAAAAAAGATTTTTGTTTGTCTTGTTATTGTTTAAAAAGTCAAAGTCATTTTTCGTGTTAGTTATTAATAATAATTTTGTATTGATTTACAAATTATTAATGGATAATGTAACAATGATTATTAATTATTGGTTCATGAATTATATTATGTAATTGTATTGTTTGATTAGTAATGATATATTTATTATAATATTATAATCCGTAATAATTTAATAATGATGATGTACTATTTTGAAAAAATTTCACATGAAATTTAATTTCAAATGAATTTGACTAGTATCAATTCAAATACTTTTAAGGGTGTGTTTGGTTCATGGGTTTACACATCAGAATAAGAGTCAAAATCATTGTTAGTGTTTAGTTGACAACTTTTTTTTTTTTTTTTGAAAGCAAACAACAACTTATATTAAGTCATGGTAAAGAGAATTACAAATGAAGGCAAGAGGGGCAGCAGTCCACTCCATACGTTCAGACATAGAAATGGACTCCCTTGCTAGACTATGGGCCATCCGATTCGCAGAACGTTTAACAAAAGAGATACAACTATGAGCAAAAGTGCTCAGTAAATCCTTAACATCAGCTAATAAGAGATCAAAAGAGGTGACACAATCAAGAGAAGAGAGACCTTGAACCACTAGTAAGGAATCCGTTTCGACATGAAGGAACTCCAAATTAAGCCGTTTGGACCAACTGAGTGCTTCCCTAATGGCGAGTGCTTCACCTTCTCTGGGGGAAAAGACACCATTCCATGGGCAACTAACAGCATACAAGAAGCTACCATGATGGTCACGGAGCACCCATCCCAACCCCATCTTCCCTGAGTTTACATCCAAAGCAGCATCCACGTTGAGCTTTAACCAACCCGGCTTTGGATATAGCCATCTAGTTATGAATTGGTTCTGCCTCTGGCCAAGATCAGTTGCCACATCTGAACAGGCTTTCCAATCTTTCCAAAGAGATTTTGAGTTTTCGACAATGACTCGAGCTGGGGTTGAAACATTCTTCCAAACTTTATCATTCCTTGCACGCCATATATTCCAACAAATAAGGATAAAGAGACAGATTTGAGGATGCTGTAGGGTGGCAAAAATCTGTCCGATCCAATCTGTGAAGTTCTGGAACTGATCCTTGTCAGGCAGCCTCTCGAAAAAACTCCAGCACTGTGTCGCCAGCCTGCAGTATGCAAGGACGTGGAATACAGATTCATCTGCTTCATTACACAAGGGGCAAGTGGGGTTGCAATCTACTCTCCTTTGTCGCAGCTTGTCGGTCGTTGGAAGGCATCCTGTGCAAGCTTGCCATAGAAAAATCTTTGCCCTGGGAGGGATGTGCGCATTCCATACTGCTGACCAGATTGGGCGGGGCACCAAGTCCGGGGCACCAAGTCCATATTATTTGAGATGGCTTTATAACAACTCTTCACAGTGAATATCCCTTTTTCATCTTTGTCCCATATCACCATATCATTCTTGTTTCCTTGCGGGATAGGGATATTTAGAACAACTTTTTAGAACACAACTATGAGATTTGATTACCCTTCAATTAAAAATCTCATTCCCTAATTAAAAATGGTATAGTATTATTCCATCATATTGGTAATATGATTTTTAAGTTTAGATTAGTGCTTTTAGATTTTTGCTTTTGATTTTTTTTTTTTTTTTATATTGGTGCTTTAGATGTCATTATATTATGATCAATTGTCTTGATCTTTTGTTTTTTATTTTTAAAATATTTATTCCCACTATAGGTCATACATAACCAAACATCAATATTGGTAATTATTCCAATTCCATCCTACTACCGAACATGCAAAATGCTTTCACCAAAATCTATTATCATTACCACGTATTTAATTTCTATTCCGATTCCGATTCTTATGCGTGAATCAAACACACCCTAAATTAATTTTTTTAAAATAAAAGACTAATTCATTAATCATAAGCAGAATCACACCCTAAATTATTATACATCTTACTACCAAACATGAATTTCTCTAGCTAGGTATGATTTCTATTACTTTCTAACGCATCATGTTTGAAAATTTTGAGATATTTCTGATGTTGTAAACAAGAAAAGTTGTACAGGTATATATATTCAAATTTCAAATTGCGCGGGTACAAGATCTCTATCAAGAAGTCCTTTGATTCTTCACTTGGTTTACTTGATTTGAAAATTTTGGTGGGCTTTGTTGCTTAATCTTCGTTGAAGGGCCTCCGGTCTTTAATTGGCTTGATCTTCAATCCACTTTAACTTAGCTTATTTGATCTTCAATCCACTCTAGCTTGACTTGATTTCTTGGATGCTTGATTTGATCTTCCTTTAGCTTGGCTTGATTTTTTGGAATTTGATCTTCAATCCTTTAGCTTGGTTTGATCTTCAATCCAGAGCTTAATTTGATCTTGAATTCAGAGCTTCTCTTCAACTCTTCAAGTGTGATTTTTGGAATGAATGAAGAGCTCTATTTATAGGGGAGAATATGGAAGACTTTCACTAGAACCCAAACTCTTCAATATTATCCTTATATTATCAATTAACATTTTAGAATAATATGAACATTTATCCACAATGTATCTAGCCACCATTGTATTCAGGTTCATAACCTTATCACATATTCAAATTAAATAATTAATTAATTTAAATATATGAATATCTTATCACATATTCAAATTAAATAACTAACTAATCTAAATATATGAATATCTTGTCACATATTTAAATTCGAGCAAATACCAATTTTGGTCCCACGAGTATTAGCAAAATGACAGTTTTGATCCACATGTTTAATTCCAACCAATTTTCATCCACGACTATTGTTTTAGTACCAATTTTCATCCACAACTATTGTTTTAGTGCCAAAATTCATCACGCCGGTCACCCCTTCGTTTAAGACATGCCGGAATATGAAATTATTAATGGTAGTTTCGTGCTTTTCAAATTAGGATTCATATTTGAGCATGAATAAAGGGATTTAAGTCCTAATATCTATCCCAATTCGCAGTTTTCCTTCTCAAATTAATGTAGGATGAGGAGGAGAATTGCGAATTGGGATCAATCTTTGGGCTTAAATTCATTTATTTATGCTCACATTGGAATATTAAGTTGGAAAGGACAAAAATGCCCTTAAAATTTTTAGATTTCGGGATGTTTTAAATAGATGGGTGACCGACGTGATGAATTTTGGTACTAAAATAATAGTCGTGGATGAAAATTGGTACAAAAATAATAGTCGTGGATGAAAATTGGTAGGAATTAAACATGTGGACTAAAACCGTCATTTTGCTAATAGTCGTGGGACTAAAATTGGCATTTGCTCTTTAAATTCAATAATTAAATTGAATATCTTATTGCTGGCCAAATACAGATCGTCCTTATAATCCGAGTCCATTAGTCTTCAATTTATATTTAATTCGGAGAATTGGGTCAATTTAATTAATCCAAATAAATCAATAATTGGTCCAATTTCATCCAACGAAGCCCCGAACATATGAACTAGCCCATTTATCGACTTCAAATTTCCTGTGTCTACAGATGTATCATTAAAATTTAAAATTTTTCAATATAACTTTTGGTACATTGATTTTATGTACATTGGAAATTTTAATTTAATTTTTTTTTTGAATTTTTTTGATGTATTGGTACGTTGGAAAAATTTTAAAAACACAAATAAAAGTCTAACAATATACCTAAAAAAAAATTAATGATTTTTTAGGTGTATCAAACCTAGAAATACCAGTAAGGTGCTCTCACTAAGAGTCGAATTTTTTTTTTTTAGGGAAACGATTCGAACTTAAAACTTTGTTGTTATTACTCCGACCCGACAGAGCATTGTGGGAAGTTGTAAATCACGGTGACTGAATTACACACTGCCGCCGCCGAAGTTTGGACTTTGGTCTCTTCTCCCAAATACTGCTCACTAAACCATTGAGTTAAGCCCGTGCGAGTATTTCATTTATATTTTCAGTGCTACAACTAACAGTATGTTTCACTGATGTGTTTGTACAGATTATTGATGTAATCTTATACGAGTATTTAAGTATGTCCACTACTTTCGAATATTTTGGACCTTAAATTTTGTTTGGTTCATGATTCACGAGTTTTGTGTCACCGACAGCGAGACCATGTTTTTCTATGTGAATTTGGTTACTTTAAAATTCTGGAAAGTACATCGTGAGGACAAGTACTGAAGTACGTCGATCTGCAATAAGATTCTCTTTAAGAAGAGCCATTTTTATTCACGTTTTAATTACACCAAAAAATCTGGGCAACAAACTGTTCATCTTTGTCATCTCTCAAACCATTAATCATGGCCGACCATACTCTTCTATGAAAGTGAAGACTAGCTACGCAGGCTTGCTTTGCGATTGCTTTAAGCTACGGTATTGGGAAATCTACATTTTCATTAGAGTTAATAACTAAAATGGTCCTTCGACTATGCCGTAATTATAATTTGGTTCTCGATTACCATTTTTACTCAATTAAGTCCACAACTATACAATTTTTATCCAATTTAGTCCTCTGATAATTTGATTGTTTGTTGACTATCAAAAATGGGGATAAAATTATAATTTTACAAGATTTATCCTTCCTCCCCAATCCCCAATAAGTGATAATCGGCTTCCGAGTTCTGACCGTCAAGAATCTAGCAAACATTTATTTTTGTTATTTATGGTGCTTTACGTGTTTGTCTACACCAATAGCCTCACCGGCCAACTCCTAGGACATTAATAGTTATTCTTCGAATCCAGTGCATTATGCAGACAAAGGCTATGCTTCTACAGGTAGGTATGGTAGGCCTAATAGCACTAGGGAGTTTACACACATGAGACCAATAAGATTTATTCCCCGGATAACTCGCTTGTGGGGACCGGACGTGTGTGCATCACCGGATAACTCGCCTGTGGAGACCCGTACATATTCAAATATGTCTGCAGGTCTATATATTGGGTTGGGATGTTCCGGCCCCCCTGCCCCAGTTCAGGCTAATACATTGGCAGCAGTTGAATTGAGTGAGGAGTAGGGATCTAGGTGGACTAAAGGCAGTGCTGGTGGTTCGATGGAAGGTGCTCTTCCAGAGCTGTATCCGGTTAACTGTGCATGTGGATAGGCAGTTGGCGTCTTCTTGTTCTCAAGCTGTGTGGAAGTCTGAAAAGATGCTGATGGAGAAAGCTAAGAAGGAGATTCTAAACAAATTGAATGAGTGGAGGTCTGAAACTGTGCACTAAAGTTTAAAGATAAAAAAGAAAGTAAAAGAAAGGAACAATAAGGGCCCGTTTACTAACAGAAAATTATTTTCTATTTTTTATTCTCTGTTTTCAATTTTCTGTTTTCAATTCTCTATTCTCAGTTTTCAAAAATTGTCTTAACTTCTAAGCTTCATATCCGAGGATATCTTATTAACAAAAAAGTCAACATTGTCAGCCTGGGAATCAGATTGAGACAAGCAAGAGAAGAAGAATGGAAGCAGTGAATGTAAACTAATTTAATAAAGGGAAAATGACACTTTTTCTCCCTGAGTTACATACTTATAGCACTTTTGACTCCTCAATTATTTAGGTAAGCACATTAGTCCCCTCAATTATTCTAAAAGTGGTGGTTTTTCCCCCTGATATATTAAATTGACATTTCTACCCTTAAAGTAAATATTTTATTTATTTTACTTCTCCAACAAATTATTGCGTATACGTAGGGATGACCACGGTTCGGTTCGAACTGAACCGGACACTAAAGCAATCGAATTAAAAATTTTCGGTTATGATTCAGATCTATAACCCAACATTTGGATTTCAATTTATTAAAATTATGAATCAAACAAATTGGATCCTGAACGGCTGAACCGTGAACCGGGGGTTCTAGATCCGGTTCGCGATTTTGAAGCGTCTTTATTTTAAATTTTTGTTTTTTATTTTAAAATAGCCTAAATTCAACAATAAATGTATTTTATTTTTTAGTTCGGAACATGAACCGTCCGTTCTGGTTCGCGATTTTAATAAACTTTAAATATCGGGTTTCGATTCTAAATTGTAATTGGAATATTTCGGTTTGGTTGCTATAGTGTTTGTTTGGTTTGAATCAAATTATGGTCATAATTTGTTGGAAAGAAAAATAAATAAAATATTTATTTTAAATGTTTATTTTAAGGGTAAATATGTCCATTTAACATTTCAGGGGGAAAAACAGCCACTTCAATAATTGAGAGGGGAAAAGTGCTATAGGTATATAACTCAGGGGGAAAAAGTGTCATTTTCCCTTTAATAAATTCTAAATCAGTTTCGCTGGCGGTGGATCTGTCAAAGTCGAACATGCAAGGCCTGAAGCAGCAGATCAGGTGGACGGCGGTGGATGGTAGCGACGGTGCAGTTGGATGTTTGCAAGCCGACAGTATGCTCCGACGATCTCTTTCGTCTTTGGCAGACTACAGTGGCGTCAGACAGAGTTTGGATGGTGGGCATGGGTTTTCCGGCGTGGCAACAAGAGGATGTGGTTCCGGAGGTCCGTTCACGCGTAGCAGCAGCAAATAGCAGATCGGTAGACCTACTGTTCCGGAGCTTGGATGGTGGGCATGGGTTTTCCGGCGTGGTAGCGAGAGGATGTGGTTCCGGAGGTCCGTTCAAGCGTATCAGTAGCAAAGCAGATCGGTAGACCTACTATTCAGGAGCTTGGATGGTGGGCGTGGAAAGAAGAAAATAAAGAAGAAATATGGCTGGCGGAAGGGATTCGATATGTAGACCTACTGTTCACGCGTGTATTCTCTGTTTTGAAAACAACTTTTTATTGTGTTCCAAATTTCTTGAAAAGAAGAAGAAGAGTTTTCAATTTTGGAAATGGGAAAAGAACATAGTAAACACCTAGGCTGTTTTCAATTTTCAATTTCCGAAAATTCTTGAAAATTTCCTGTTAGTAAACGCCCCCTAAAGTTTCTGGGCTTGGCATGAGTGGAAAATTCAATTCATCTACATTGAGGAATGTAGAGAGTTTGAATACTTCTGCTATGTGGTCTCAAAGTGCTGTGACGATCGGAACTCGGAACTCGGAACTTGGAAGCCGATCGGCGTTGAATGGAAAAGAAGGAAAAATCTGTACAATTACAATTTTATCCCTACTATTTACAGTCAACAAACAGTCAAATTGACATAGGACTAAATTGGGTAACAATTACGTAGTTGAGTACTTAATTGGGTAAAAATGATAGTCGAGGACCAAATTGGTAATTACTGCATAGTCGAGGGACCATTTTGGTTATTAACTCTTTTCATTATTAATTGAGGTTGCTCTGACCAACGGTGTTTTGATCCAATGACGAGCAAGGTTTGAAATTCAAATATTACTGAAAATTTATAGTTTTTATTTGGGGTGGCGAGGGAAACCTACAACCACTATCTGAGGATTTGTACTGAGTAAATGTACTGTTGAAAATTTAGCAAAAAATAACATTGTAAGTGGCTATTTTATAGTACAAATATCAATGGGTCTACTTCTGATTTGGATTGGGTCAAAGTGAATTCATGTTCTCCTACGTGAGATGAAAAACTAATATATTATACGTTCAACGGATAATAGGTGAATGAGAAATTCATTTTCAAAAACATACATAGTGCATTTGAGTTGGGAAAATAGTTATGGGAATGCTTGGAAGTAGAGATGTCAATGAGATGGAGCGGGGCGGGGGCGGGGGCTGGGGAAATACTCCCCTTACCCGCCCCCGACTTTATTCCCGATTCCCCATCTCTGCGGGAAGGGAAAAATCCCCACATCCGCATCCTCACGGAGATTACCCAGAGATGGGGAATCCCCACCTCGTTTATAAGTTATAAAAATATTAAAAAACATTTAAATAAATAACGTAACGCATATATATATATATATATATATATATATATATATATATATATATATATATATATATATATATATATATATATATATATATATATATATATATATATATATATATATATATATATATATATATATAGAAAAGCGCTCATATGTGGTCATGTCATTAGGTGTGGTCGTATCTGTATCGTTGAATTAGTTTAATCTAACGGTAGTGATAATTCTGAGAATTTTCGCGCGTTTTGGTAAGTGGGGGTGTTATGGTAATTACAGTGGCCATTTATAGCGGGCGGGTTTCAGAATACACCAACAATGTTGACAACATACACCAATAGTGTAATAAAACACACCACAGTGAAACACACCAATGGTATATTCCCCTGTTATGGTAATTACAATGGCCATTTATAGCGGTCAACTTTCAGAATACACCAACAGTGTTGACAACATGCACCAATAGTGTAATAAAATACACAACAATGTGATTTCCTCTATTCCGGTGTTTTATGACGAGTTTACCCTTGCAGTTCGTTGGGTAGGAGAATGTGCGCGAAAATACTGAAAAAATCTTGATTAATATGATTCATTGGATCTATCTAATCTAATGACCTATAATTGACCATATGACCACACCTAACAACATGACCACATGTGATCACTCCTATATATATATATATATATATATATATATATATATATATATATATATATATATATATATATATATATATATATATATATATATATATATATATATATATGTCAAATGCGGAAGAGGTCTCCAAGTAAAATATGCAGATTAATCATAGCCATTGATCTTGCCAAGATCAACCGTCTAGAATGAACATAAATAAAATAAAATAAATTAAAATGTGGAGGCATTATGTTAATTTTGCGCATTGTTGAAAGCTTAAGGTGCGTCATTTTAACGCTTAAGGTGCGTCATTTTAACACTTAAGGTGCGCCATTTTAACACTTAAGGTGCGTATTTTCAAAGATTAAGATGCGTTATTTTAACACTTAAGTTGTGCTATTTTAAACTTAAGGTGCACCAATTCTACACTTAAGGTACGTCATTTTAACACTTTAAGGTGTGTCATTTTAAAACTTAAGGTGCGTCATTTTTAACAATAAAGGTGCGGCATTTTAACACTTCAGGTGTGCCATTTTTATACTTAAGGTGCGCCATTTTAACACTTAAGTTGCGTCATTTTAGCACTTAAGGTGCATCATTTTTAACATTGAAAGTGCGTCATTTTAAAACTTAAGGTGCGTCATTTAAACACTTAAGGTGCGCCAATTCAACATTTAAGGTGCATATGTTCAACAATGGTATGAGTAGAATCAGGAAGCACATTTTTATTTTTTTAAAATTTTCATTGATTTGAGCCGTTGATCTAGATTTGATCAACAGCTCAGATCTCACCCTATGTTTCACCTTAGAGATTCTTCGCACCTGATCTCCTCCATACATATATATATATATATATATATATATATATATATATATATATATATATATATATATATATATATATATATATTCGGCGACGGAGTGGGGAGAGTACTCTTCATTCCCATCTTCGTTCTTGGCGGGGAATTCAAAATTCCCCCGATCCCCGATCCCCGATCCCCGATCCCCGATCCCCTATTTATATCTTCATCTATCCCTGTCCCAGTAGGGGCCGGGAGTTCGGTTCCTTATCGGGTACGGGTATAATTGACATTCCTACTTGGAAGAAACCCCTTTATCCTACATTGAAAAGGGAAGTGGATTTGCATTAGTATAAATACAAATCCCTTTTTAAGTGAGTTTGAATTGTATATCATAAAAGATATTTTTCGTGCGCAATGGACTTGCGAACACGAATATCAAATTATTTTATAGCTTGAGTATTTTATCCTCGGAGATCGATGACTTGGATTTTCCTAGCTTTTGTACCGCTGATTTTTTAGCCCTCAAACCACATTACAAAGACCTAGCACGATTTGCTCGACCAATAGGGTGTTAGTAAGAATCAACCCGTAACCTTAGACATGAGAATCATGCCCCACCCACTTGGCTACCCATTTAAGGGAATATAGTATTTTGAATACGAAGAAATTAATTTGGGTGCTTAATTAATGGATAAATATAAAATTGGAGGCGTAGTAGTTTGTATATGTGGGTATCTCCCTTCTCTGTAATATATATATATATATATATATATATATATATATATATATATATATATATAATTGTGTTTTCCTCTAATTTTTTTTAATGGAGTCTTCACGTGTTCGAATGGAGTTGAGCAAATACCAATTTTGGTCTCATGAGTATTACTAAAATGACAGTTTGTGTTTACATGTTTAATTCTTACCAATTTTCATCCACGACTACTATTTTAGTATCAATTTTTATCTATTATTATTATTTTAGTTTCAAACTTCATCACGTCGATCGCCTCTTCGTTTAAGGCATATCGAAATCTTAAATGTTTAAGAATATTTTTTGTCTTTTTCAACTTAAGATCTCAATTTGAGCATGAACAAAGAGTAAATATTATTTAATTGTCAATTATTGTGTTTTGTCTTTGGTTTTATTTCGTTATTAATTTAATACCACCAATTGTCTTCTGAGTATTAGCCATATACCAGTTGTGGTCATCCGACTTCTAAACGACCACGAGACGTCCTCCAAGTTTTAAAAAGTTACCAGCCCTAGTCCTCCGCTATATATTCTGTCAAATAGGCGTTAAGTTGGAAGGAAAACTTGTCATTTCTCCTCGATTTCACCTAGTCAGGATACTTACGAGCTGCAATCAGCAAAGAAAACCGAACAATTTCCTCTTCTTTCTGCTCCAAATTCTTCTCCTCTAACCACAACATGCTCTCCAGTCCCCTTCTAGTCCTAAACATGAACACCGCACCGTCGCCGTCTGATGTCTCATCGAACAACCGCCCATAAACATCCCACATCATTTCCACCAACAATCCGTGCAAGAAAATTGTCTGGTTTCCTCAGAAGTTCCACTGCAACCACTTCACTTGAATCACATCCCTCTTATCAACCCCCACCCACAGTGCCCAATTCTTCGATCCCTTCCCTTCTCTCATGCACATGATCGCAATATCATGGCTCGTCCTTCCCTCGCTAAACCGTGCCCTGGTGGAGAAAACACACCTCCTTGCAGAGAAATACTCGCGCCGTGAAATCAACGATTGTTTCGCCACCTTCGCATCAGAATTGAAGCACCTTTTGGCGTTTGATTCCTCGTCCTTGTCTCCGTGGAACATGGCTATTTCTGATTTTCTGAGTTGATCAGTACCACAATGTAAAACCCTTTGACTGGTTCAGGCCTAGCATCATACGTAGCATTCGACAGATCCCAAAAAACTTCACTTCTCGAGCTGCAGGATTCTATGGCTTTTGACCCTTTGATTTTCTCTATCTTCCCGAAATTCTTGAAAGACAAAGACGAACATGGCCAATCGGAAATAATAATTGAAAACCCTCGGCTTCTCAGACTGCCCCATGCCCTTGTTATGGCCTTGAACACCAGAGATGGAGAGAAGGAGGCTAGCAGAAGTATTAAGCAACATAAGAGAAGGCAAATGCATGAGTTGAGTCTGAGGGATAAGTCGAAGGACTTGAACTACGTCGCTTGACACCAAGAGAAACGGTCACTTACTCAAACGGAGACGTTTTGATATTAGTCGTTGGAGCGTTGGAATTATCGGGCGAAATGGTGTCGTTGCAAGTAGCCGTTGAAAACGGTTGCAAGAGGCCACCAGACGACGTCGTTGGAGAGTGCAGCTGGATTTGCAGAAGTGAGATTCGTGGAAGTTGTTATGAGAAACCTCCGAATTTGTAAATAAATTAGGGAGATGGATGTTTTTTGGTTTTTTATGCTTTTGGATATTTGGGAATCAACACCCTAATTTAAATTAGGGAGATGGATATTTTTTGGTTTTTTATGCTTTTGGATATTTGGGAATCAAAACCCTAATTTACACTTCTTTCCTTAACTTCAAATTCTTCTTCTTCTTTACCTATATTGCTTCTATTTTTCTTCTGTGAATTCTAAGGGGCGTAATAGTTGGTATCAGAGCCCACCATGGTAACTACAACGTCAGCAGCCATGGAAGAACGGATGAGCAAACTCGAGGCCTTGGTCATGGAGCAGGGCAGTGGCCTAACAGAGGTTCGTCAGTCTGTGGAGGATAATGCACAACAGCTGAGATCTGATATCCAGAGCTGGAAAGCTGAAATCATGGAACTCTTGAGACTCAACAGGCCACCTCCACCTTCAGGGGGTACCCCCTCAGTCCATGGGCAGGTTCCATCTCATCAGAACAGCCTAGGAGAGAGTAGTGTTGACCCTGGACGGAGACAGGGAAAGGAGCCTGCTATGGAGGATCCAGCTGAGCTACAGGAGATCTCAGAGGATGAAGAAGGCCATGGGGAGAACCAGTTTGCTCAGAATGTAGACCCCAAGAGAGCTGGCAGGCCTGGAATGCCAAGGAGAGTCCATTTTGAGGCAAGGCCAGGAGGTGATCCTCTACTAAGGTATAAGCAAGAGTTTCCTATGTTTGATTATGAAAACCCTAGGTTGTGGGTAATACGGTGTGAAAGGTTCTTGATGTTAGCCAGAATACCCAGGGATGAGGTACTGAACATTCTGTGTATTAATCTATCTGGCAAGGTTGGGGTATGGTTTGAAGGGTATTTGAATGGATTGAGAGTTGGATTTCAGTGGGTAGAGTTTGCCAGGGCAGTCTGCAAAAGGTTTAGTGAGCATAATGTGGATGTTATGGAGGAGTTCTCCAACTTTAAACAATGGGGTAGTATAATAAACTTTGCTGACAAATATGAAGAGTATAAGGGCTTGCTTCTACAAAATTACCCCTACTTAACTGACCAATATTTCTTACATTGTTTTGTGGTGAGATTGAAACAACAGTTGAGATGCTTTGTTAGGACAACCAAGTCCACTAGCCTGGAGGATGCCATTTGGGTGGCTAGGCAGTTTGAGAAAGGCTTGAAGGTGAGTGAGCCACAGAAAAATCCTTTCCATTTCACCAAAAAACCTTCTTACTCAACCCAAAGAACCCAAACTAATCCCAGAACCCTCAATCAAAAGAACTCTGAGCCATCCAGATCCCAAAATAGCCAAAACTCCCTCAAAACCACAGCCTCATATACTCCCCAACCTAATACCCAATCACCAGAGATCAGTAGGTTTAGAGACCAGCTGAGGCAGCAAAATAGGTGCTTCAGGTGTTTTGAAGCCTGGGCCCCTGGACATAGATGCAAGAGCCCCACATTTAACATCATAGAAGGTACTGGAGTACAGGAAACAGTGAAGGATTTCAATGAGGTTACTGAGGTGGAAAAGGAAACCTTATTGACACCTGAAGAGGAAGTGGTGGAAGTAACATTGAATGCAGTAATTGGAGGGGAGGGGATTAACACCCTTAAGTTGTTTGGCTTGATTGGGAGATAAACAGTGATTATCTTGGTTGATAGTGGTAGTACCCACTGTTTTGTGGACCCTAGAGTATTGGAGAAAATAGGGATTGTCCCTACTAAGACTGAGACTTTAAATGTTACAGTGGCCAATGGTGAGAAGTTGATATGTGACTCAGTCTGCAAGGGGCTTGGCTGGCAGGTGCAGAAAGAGAGTTTCAAGAAGGACCTAAGAGTCCTAAAGTTGGGAGGATGTGATATAGTACTGGGAATGGATTGGATTAACACCTATGCTCCAATCCAACTACACACTAGAACCCCAGGCATTTCATTATGTAAGGAGGGAAAGAAAGTGTGGTTAAAAGGCCTAACCAGGAGTATTGTTTTACAACAGGCTTCTAAGAAAGAGGTTAGAAGATGGAAGAAGGGAGGGGTGCAAGGATATCTTCTGCAAGGTTCATTGCTAGAGATCAGCTCTTCTGGATTGGCAGAACCTAACTTGCTTGAGTTGAACAGCTTATTGCTGGAGTTCCAAGACTTGTTTGAGGAACCAAAGACACTGCCACCTCCAAGACCCTTTGACCATGAGATACCTTTAATCCCAAGAGCCAAACCTATTAACGCCAAACCTTACAGATATTCCTATTTACAGAAGAACACTATGGAGAAGATGGTAGATGAAATGCTTACAGCTGGATTGATTTCACCCAGTACCTCCCCTTTTGCCTCACCTGTACTGCTGGTTCCAAAAAAAGAAAATTCATGGAGGTTTTGTGTGGACTATAGAGCTTTAAATGACATCACTATCAAGAATAAATTCCCTATACCCCTCATAGAAGACTTATTTTCTGAGTTGGCCCATGCCAAGGTTTTCACTAAATTAGACCTGAGAGCTGGGTATCACCAGGTAAGAATGAAGCTTGGGGAAGAGTACAAGACAACCTTTAGAACCCATCAAGGGTTGTATGAATTCAAGGTTATGCCATTTGGGTTGACAAATGCCCCAACAACTTTTCAAGCTCTTATGAATCATGTTTTTCAACCACTGATCTGGAAAACTGTTCTGGTATTCTTTGATGACATACTTGTGTATAGTCCTTCCATGGAAAACCACTAGGAACACTTGAGGGAGGTGTTGATTATCATGAGGGACAATCAAATGTTGGCTAAGCTAAGCAAATGCTCCTTTGCAAGAAGGGAAGTGGAATATTTGGGGCATATCATCTCTGAAAAAGGCTTGCACACTGACCCTAGCAAGTTGTCTGCAGTTAAAGAATGGCCAAAACCAGGTAACATTAAGGAGCTAAGAGGATTCCTAGGGCTCACAGGATACTATAGAAGATTCATCAAATCCTATGGTGTCATAAGTAGGCCACTTACAAATATGTTAAAGAAAAATGCCTTTCAGTGGAGTGGGGACTCAGAACTAGCTTTTGAGCAGTTGAAGGAAGCTTTGTGCTCAGCCTCAGTGTTGAGCTTACCTGATTTCAAAAAAACCTTTGTAGTAGAAGCAGATGCCTGTCACAAGGGAATGGGGGCAGTTCTTATGCAAGAAGAAAAACCTATAGCCTATTTCAGCAAGGGGTTTGGCCCTAAACATTTGGGATTGTCTATATATGAGAAGGAGTATCTATCAATAATTAATGCTGTAGACAAGTGGAGGTCTTATTTATGTGGAGGACATTTCATCATCAAGACTGATCACCAGAGTCTCAAGTTTCTATTGGAACAAAAGATCACCACAACCATGCAACAAAAGGGACTCACCAAATTGTTAGGCCTCAGTTATGAAATCCAGTACAAGAAAGGTAAAGAGAATTGGGTGGCAGATGCCTTGTCCAGGAAGGAAAATGAGAGGTAAGATGAGCTAAGGGCTATCTCAACTGCCAATCCTTTATGGATGGAAGAGGTCCTAAAAAGCTATGAAGGTGATGAATTGGCCACTAAGGTCCTAACTGAACAATTGATTGCAGCAGAACTAGAAGCCCCATTTGTTATCAGTGAAGGGTTAATCAAGCACAAGGGGAAGCTGTATGTGGGAAGCACAGGTCACCTGAGATCCAAATTGGGGACCAAATGCACAATTCCCCCTTAGGTGGCCATTCTGGGCAGCAGGTAACCTACCACAGGCTTAAGCAAATATTTTACTGGAAAGGGATGAAAAGATAAGTGATTAAGGCTGTTAGATGCTGTGATGTGTGTCAAAGGTGTAAAGAGGAAAATGTAGCCTACCTTGGGCTACTGCAGCCCTTGGCCATTCCAGAACAAGCTTGGCAAGGAATTTCAATGGATTTCATTGAGGGTCTGCCTAAATCTCAGGGAAATGGTGTCATTATGGTGGTGGTAGATAGATTCACCAAGTATGCACATTTCCTGGCCTTATCACACCCTTTTACAGCTGAAAAAGTGGTTGACTTGTTCATGGAAAACATTTACAAACTACATGGAATGCCCCAAGACATTGTCAGTGATAGAGATAAGATATTTATCAGTAGGTTCTGGAAAGGAATATTTAAACAGATGCAGGTTTAGTTGAGCATGTCTTCTTCCTATCACCCTCAATCTGATGGACAAACTGAAAGGGTGAATAGGTGTGTTGAAACTTACTTAAGGTGTATGGTTTTTCATAGGCCCAAGGGTTGGATCAAGTGGTTACATCTTGCTGAGTATTGGTACAATACCAATTTCAATACATCTCTACAATGCTCTCTATTTCAGGCCCTCTATGGGTACATTCCTCCTTATCTGACCTTTAAGATGCTCACAGAGATTGATGAACAAGACTGGTTCAAGGAGAGGGCTATCATGGTGGATATCCTTAGAGAAAACCTCACCAAAGCTCAGGCCAGGATGAAGGAACAAGCTGATAAACATAGGACTGAGAGGGTTTTCCAAGTGGGAGATTGGGTTTACTTAAAAATACAACCTTATAAGCAAGCTTCTATAGCTGTGAGGTCCAACCTCAAATTAACAGCCAGGTTTTATGGGCCCTTTGAGGTAATTGAGAGGGTTGGTGAGGTAGCTTATAAGATAAACCTGCCAAGTGAGGCTGCCATCCACCCAGTATTCCATGTATCCTTACTCAAGAAGAGGATAGGGGATGGAGTGGAGCCACAGAAGGATTTACCAGTGACCGATGCTGAAGGTATGATCCTAACCCAACCCATAGCTACTTTGGGAAAAAGATTAGTGAAGAAGAATAATGCAGCTGAGGTGGAAATTCTAGTACAATGGGCCAATTTGCCCAAGGAAGCATTTGGGAGAGCTATCACCATATCACCAAGCAATTCCCAAATTATGATCCTTGGGGTCAAGGATCTGGTGAAGGGGAGGGCAATGTTATGGCCTTGAACACCGGAGATGGAGAGAAGGAGGCTAGCAGAAGTATTAAGCAATATAAGAGAAGGCAAATGCATGAGTTGAGTCTGAGGGATAAGTCGAAGGACTTGAACGACGTCGCTTGACACCAAGAGAAACGGTCACTTACTCAAACGGCGACGTTTTGATATTAGTCGTTGGAGCCGTTGGAATTATCGGGCAAAACGGTGTCGTTGCAAGTAGCCGTTAAAAACGGTTGCAAGAGGCCACCAGACGACGTCGTTGGAGAGTGCAGCTGGATTTGCAGAAGCGAGATTCGTGGAAGTTGTTATGAGAAACCTCCGAATTTGTAAATAAATTAGGGAGATGGATGTTTTTTGGTTTTTTATGCTTTTGGATATTTGGGAATCAAAACCCTAATTTACACTTCTTTCCTTAACCTCAAATTCTTCTTCTTCTTTACCTATATTGCTTCTATTTTTCTTCTGTGAATTCTAAGGGGCGTAATAGCCCCCATGTGATCTTAATCAAGAATTTCTTCTTTGTTGAGAGTTTTACCTCGTACCAGGAAGAAACAGCGGTCTGGATCAAAGGAACCAAATCATCAGGTGAAAGATCTTATGGACTTTGAATAGTATGAATCTGCTACTTTGATGGCATGTTCAATGTAACAACGCCCAATACTTCTCATGTTTTATTATCACGAAAAAACACAATTTTTGAATAGTTCAGAGGGAATTGAATTGAAGAACAATAAGAGGAATTAGCTTGAAAGAAGCCCGAGAATATGGCTCTATGGATCTAGGAAGGAAGAGGAAGGTGACGGAAGAGATATAAGAAAAATGACAAGTTTGCCCTCACACTTAACGGCCATTTGACAACAAACATAACGCGAGGACCACGAGTGCTTATTTTTTAAAATTTGAATGACGTTTCGTGGTCGTTTAAAAGTCAGATGACCACAACTGATATATGGCTAATACACGAAGGACCATGGGAAGTATTAACTCTTTCTTTATTGGACTTGTTGTTCGTGACAAAACAAATTCCACATGTGCACTTATTTGGCTTTTGTTTTTTATTGTAAATCAATAAAATTGTGACATTGCAAATGACATTTGTCACGCTTAAATACTACATAGGTAGCATTGGAACAATAACATCCTGTCGGTTGGAATTTTTTAATGCCCAATTTATTTCTCTAATATAATTTTAAAACTATTACATAAGTGTATAGATTATTTAAGAGTTAATTCTATTTTTGATCCTAAATTTATAAGTGGCAATTCATTTTTAATTTTTTTTTATCAGAACATTCTTTTTTAGTTCTAGTATTATGACATAATTAATTTTGGTCTTTTATAAAAAAAATTATTGAAATTGCGTTAAATACAAGAGCATTTCACTCTTCAATTATGAATTAAAAAAAAAAACATAAAATATATAATGAGTCAACGCATTTTATATTAAAAAGATCAAAATGTCATTCTATTTATCGAATTTCAACGATTTATTGATAAAGAATCAAAATTAGTCATGTCACAATAATACTTG
Source organism: Ipomoea nil (assembly GCF_001879475.1). Classification (NCBI taxonomy): domain Eukaryota; kingdom Viridiplantae; phylum Streptophyta; class Magnoliopsida; order Solanales; family Convolvulaceae; genus Ipomoea; species Ipomoea nil. The sequence goes on along the minus strand of NW_017618258.1, from coordinate 325,654 downwards.
GACCAAAATGAAATGTTTTGATAAAAAGGGACTAAAAGTGAACTGTCACCTATAAATTTAAGAAAAAAATGAAATTAACTCAACTACTTAATGTATACCCTAAAAAAGTTTGATTATAAATTTTTCTATAACTGATATAGTTGATGAGAAATCTCATTTAAAACTTACTTCACGCAAGTAGATGAAGTTTAATTTCTACGACTAACTAGAAATTAGGTTGACTTAATTTAACCGATTATAAGTTTGGTGGCAGGTTTATAAAGTCCAAAATATTGTAAGGAAATCCAAAAATTGGGTTATATATATATAAAAAAAAAAAAAAAAAAAAAAAGAGTTTGGGGCGGCTACATGTATTTCCACACGTTTCTCAGGTTTCAGTGCTCTTTCCACCGTCTTTCCCGCAACACTGTTCCTTCTTCCGCCTCTCTGCGTGTATATATATGTGTATGCAAGCGTGTGTAAAACAATCAACTTGCAGAAATACATCTCCATCTCTCAACCAAATTTCATTTCTTCACTCTATACTGATCTGATCAACACCGGCCGGTTCAGCAAAGTCGAAGAAATTAAAAATATTGCTGGCTGGGAAATGGCAAAGCAGATGGCGTTGTTGGTGGGTTCTTCATCTTCATCGTCCTGGGTCGAGGTTGTTCCCGCGATTCTCGTATCGCGGAAGAAGATATCCAATTCTCCTTCGCTGGAAACCATATTTGAAGAGGATTGCAGCGAGGAACATGACGTCGATGATGCTCATCAGTCTACTTCTTCTTCTGGGAATTTTTGAGATTTTTTTTTTTTTTTTTTTTTTTTTTTTTTTTTTTTTTTTTAAATTGATGTTAGCTGCTTGCTTCTATGATGCTTGGACTGAGGTTTAATTTAATGCTCTGCCGAGCGCAGAAAGGTTAATGTTACAATAGGACGAATTGCTACATGAATGTAATTAGAATATATATATATATATATATATATATATATATATATATATATATATATATATATAATTGCTTCTCTCTGCTCAATAATGTTATAATTAATTATTCTAATATCATGAACATATCTCAACCACAATAATATTCATTTTATTTGATAAAATTCATCTTTAAATTGAGTCATAATTTTGTCTGACAAGTAAAAATCACTATGGCCTTATTTGGTAAATAGTGAATTTGTCAATTTTTTGACATTTTGATATTAAAAATTATGTTTGGTAATTCAGCAATATAAGGTTAACATCATCTCTGTAAATTTCTTTCACTTTTTAAAATGGATCTCATTTTCACATCACCTAATTTATAAATCATTTAGTATTCACATTTTATCCCTACAAATTTAATCAATTTTTAAAAATAGACCTCAAAATATTAAAATAACATTATTAATTTAATAATTTATATTAATTATAACTATTAAAAGTAAAAGAATCAAAAAATAAAAAATAAAATAAAAGAGAAGTACAAAAGCTGTCATGCGGCAGCTTTTGACAGTATTTGCAAACTTGCTGCACTTGCAAGTTTGTAAATACTGTTCATTAATAAAAAAAAAATTAATAAATGATGTGGCATTTGTCATATTATCTTGCCAATATCAAATTAACTGAGATAATTTAGTCTAAGAGGCTCAAGCACCATTCTCACTTTTCTCACCGATGTGGAAAAAGTGAGAAAACAAAAGAGGAGCAGAGTTGTTCCCATTATTATTGTTATTGTTATTGTTATTGTTATTATTATTGTTGTTGTTGTTGTTGTTATTGTTATTATTATTGTTGTTGTTGTTGTTATTATTATTATTATTATTATTATTATTATTATTATTATTATATACCTTTATATGTAATTTTACACGTTAACCATTAATCGCTAACATAAATAATTAATTTTATAAAATATCTTTTTACAAGTTGCTGATACAATTCGCTAGTCAAACCTACTAATACAATCACTAGTACAGAAATAGTCAAAAAATTGAAGATTATGCGTTCAAAGTTTAAACATTGAACGCGTAATGTGAGAGACGGTGACATTTTTGTAATTAAAACGTCATTATATAAATAATATTTTTTTTTTAAAAAAATATAAAATAATGTACGTCCAAATTTAGGAAACCTTGGACGCACATTGTTGAGTTGCGTATTTAGAACACGAATACGCGTCCAAAGCTCTTGTACTTTAGACGCATATATTTGAAGCGTTTATATAAAACGCGTCCAAAAGTTTCTAACTTTGGACGCGTAATGTTTTTGTTTTCTGAACAAAACCCCTTTCTAGACCCCATCGTCTTCACGAACTCCGAACCACCAAATACCCACAGTTGTCGCCGCTGCTCTCCATCTCCCCGTCGCTCGTCGTCTCCACAGCCGCCATTGCCGCCGTCACTCGTCATCGTCCCCATCGTCGTTGTTAAAGCGCTGTCGCTACTGCCGTCGCTCCTCGCACTCCTCCATCGCAGCCGGTTTCCAACGTTGTCGCCTCCGCCACTAGTCTCCAGCCAAGCCGTCGCCGCATCGGTCCACGCCGTCCCCGCCGCAATGGTCTCCAGCCCAGCCACCGCCGCACTGGTCCAGGTTATTTCGTAAATAATTTTGTTTTAGGCATTATTGTGATATATAGTTTAGTAAAATATATGTTAGGCATTATTGTGATATATAGTTTAGTAAAATATATGTTAGGCATTATTATGATATATAGTTTAGTAAAATAAATTGTTTATTATGTATATATATATATATATATATATATATATATATATATATATATATATATATATATATATATATATATATATATATATAGTCGAGTTCAGGTGCGGCGAGACCTTCCCGTGCGGCGGTTTTCAAAATACACCAATTGTTAAGTAAATATACACCATCAACGTTAGGAAATGCACTACGAAAATACACACAAATTAGGTACGCATCACAAAACATACACCATTAAGTATAACTAAAAGCACTACACAGTGTTCGAAAATACACCATTAGTGGTAGGGAGTTATATGATATATTGTTTTTGGGTGTGTTGTGTATTTTTTGCATTTTATTATTGTGTGTTTCTCTTACACTATTGATGCATATTGTTAACACTGTTGGTGTATTCTGAAAACTGTCACACGATCGCACGGAAGGGTCTCACTGCATTTGAACTTTTTCATGTATATATATATATATATATATATATATATATATATATATATATATATATATATATATATATATATATATATATATATATATATACACACATAAATTATTTAGTTAAAGCTTTTGATGGGGTGTGAACCCCGTGGGCTCGGGGCCCAAGAAGAAAAGAGATCAAGCCCAGAAGAAGAAGAGAAGCCCAAGAAGAAAATGGAGCAAGCCCAAAAATAGATATGGGTCAAACCGATGAGTCGGCTCGACCCAGGAGGTCAGCACGGGTAGGGGGTCGGTCTAACTAGCCGTTATTCCTACATTATCACCCTTAAAGTCTTATTTACTACCCCACCATTCCTAACCTCCCACTTATTACCCCATCTTATTACCCCATTATTATTATTATCCATAACCCCCTAATTATCACCCATCACTACCCTACTAAATGTCCAACGGACACTTTTGGGATGGGCTAGCTATAAAAAGGAGGGGAAGACAAGAAGAAAGGGGCAACTCACTCATACACACATGGGAGGACTCTCCCAAGCACTCTTCCTATACACTTAAAGACTACTATTACTCTCCCACAACCACTCTCCCAAGAAGGCCTCATTCCACAATATACCAAGAAGGCTTCATCACTCTTCCAAGCAAGAAGACTCCAAGAGAAGACTCCACCACCATTCCATCAAGAAGCACACTCCGTCTCTCAATGTACAAAAGTATAGCTCTCTCCCTACACAATATGTCTATACTCTATATACAAAATAGCCCTACAACATGTACAAAGATACCTACAAAATATATATATAGTGAATTCAGGCTTGGCACCGCCCAAAAAGGCCCGTGGTTTTCACCTTTCGGTTTCCACGTAAAAATCATCGAGTCATATTTCTTCTATTTTAGTAGCCTTATTATGAAAGGTGTATCCTCCAACCAAAGGTTGTGTTGGACCTCCTTGGGTCCGAAAACCCTAAAACCAACACTGGCGCCGTCTGTGGGGATCGTGACAAAAGGTCGCGTTTGCCTCTTTGTTTGAGCAATTTCGGAAAGCGTCCGCTACGGACGGAAGATTGAGAAGGTTCACGGAGTACCGTGGACCAAGAAGAGGACTAGAAGAGAATCAAACAAAGAAAACTGCGTATCGAGGTCTACGAGAGGTAACCATTATCATCTAAAATAGATGTAGTATTTAAATTAAAATGGTTGGCGAAGAGTGGTCGGTCCATCATACTGAGGGACTCGGCCGGGAGAATCAAGAAGTCGGGACGCCGAATAAATGATTCCCCCACCACGACCTTAACGGTAGACACCGTGGTCACAATTGTTTTTTTCCGTTTTTCTTTTGGTTATGCGAAAGACTTTGTTTATATTGAGAAAAGACTACCATCACAACAAGAAAATTGAGCCCGCCGACTCGACGCAAATCAATTGCAAAACGGGTTATAGTCGGCTGCCGATACAGGACATATCAGACTCGGCGCAAATCAATTGCATATCTACTGCACGTAGTAATTAAGTATATTGGAAGGGGGCATGTTTTCTTGTGAAATCACATGTGGTGGAAAAGTACGTGAAAAGGGAAAATCTAAGAAAGATGAGGAGAATTAAAGATTTGCAATCCCAAGGCAGTTTGGGGGCCATTTAAACCACTATAGCGTTGTATCAAATCTAATTCGGATGAAGAAAGTTGCTGAGAAATCCGTGAATACAAAGGCACCGAGAGAATCGGGTTGGCCGACTCCCCGTCTGCCTTATGCATGCGGACACTGCCTAGGGGAAAGGCATGGAGTTAATAGGTGGCTGATGGAGATTATTTCACAAAATTTCTGAGGGAGTTAATCTGCTATATCGAGTTCTTAAAGCGACAACACAACTTCCAGACCAGCTCCACCACTGTCGACCAAGCCAGGATCGCCAAGTCGGCCAAATTTGTCGTGTCCAGGCAGATTCAACGCAAAAGCCGAACAACAGAGCAGGCTGATAACTTCTCTTGTTCCTCCCCATCAACTTGCTGCCTAGACATATGAACAAGGTGTAGTCGGCTTCAGGGAAAAAAAATAAGACTTACTCGTTGTTAATGGCAATACAAGCAAGGCCCAGAGTGATGAGATGTACAAATCTTTGGATGAAACTTGCAAGAAGAGAAAGAATAAGCATGGCCACTCCCAAGGAGCTCGAGCCTGCCGACTCCCCCCCTCTCTGCCAAAAATAACATACTCGACACAATATTTTGAGTCACCGGAGGAGGATCCTTCTTGCCGACTCGTGTCGTCCGCCGAAGCTTCTACAATAGCCGAGACTCTTGTGGAAAAATATTTCGCCCAGTCCGCTGAGTCCGCGACCGAGGCCATCTATCCCGGCGACCTCTACTTAAACGACTTTGCCGAGTCCGCGAATGATGACGGAACGCTGAATAAGTGATCTTCCTCACTCCGTATGATGAATATGAAAAATACACGCAATTATGATACACAAAAGAAAGCAGTCCATCGGCAGTGTGTCCTCCGGGTTGTCTGGTTGTCCCTGGGCAGAAAGTTGTTGTACTGAATTTGATTATTAAGATGCTTCGCTAGAGGAAACAACGTGAGATGAGCTATCATTAGCAAATTCCAGGTTATTCAGGATGAAAAGGGAGATTTTTAGTAGAATGGCATATCATGCGTGGCTGCTGCACAAGGAAACATTTTCTGGTTTGTACCTGTATGTGACAAAGGAGTATGCAATCTTTGTTTGTAATTAACAAGAAGAAAACTGGGATGGCTTCTCTCACCCTATCTCAAGACCTCGATTTCCAGCTGAGCTCATCCCCGTTCATTGGCGACCGACCGCCTGTGGCTAAGGATCGAGTGTCGACTGCGAAACACCACTCGGTCTCGCCTGAACCGCCGCAATGGACCTTCAGAAAACGGAGAGGAGTCGGCCATTTTCCGGCGAACAGAGGAGTAAAATCGGTCAGATCATTCTCATCGCCGGCTGCTTGAAAATCGCCGCCGATCCCCCTAGTCGGCTGAGCCTCCATCATTTTTAAGCTTCCCCGTCCTTTGAATCGACGTCATCCCCTCAATGGAGATTCATACCTGTTAGGTAAATGAAATGAATGCTTGTTAACGGGATGTCTTGCTTAATTGATTTCTTCCTGCGACGGAGTGCAACAAATTAAAGGAGAAGCCCTAAACCACTACCTGGCATCATCCGACTTGCTGGAGCATGCCACGGCCAAAAAGAGCAGGGAGTGTATGCACAAGTAAGGAGGAGAGAATCATGCTGACGGAAAAAACACTTAACTATCAGAATAGCCTGCCGCGTCGCGAGTCGGATGCCGGGTTGATCACCGTTCTCTTCTCTCGCCATCCGTCGACTGCATGTTCAGCGATAGGAACACATGCCTCGTCGACCATCGATGCTTCAACTCGGCAGTCCATTGGGAAGACAGACTTACGGACTCCGTAGTCAAGGACTCGGCGTCTCGGCCATCCTGCGGCATGCCGCGGAGTCGGGATCCATGGAGTCAGCCTTGATTACGTTCAGAGTCGGCAAGGAGAGGACTCGGCAGTCAAGGAGTCGGTTACATCATCAAAGCCGGAGTCGGTGCACCTCCAGGGACGTCAGCTTCGGGTTCTACCACCCACTATCACCGCCGACAACCTGCATTCAGCTGTTGGTTTACGATCATCTTATATCACAGAGGGTTCCTCTTCAGCCGCATTGAATAATCCTTCTACAAATTCAATTTCGGCTCCATCTTTGGCGATAGGATGATGAGAATGGAGCTCCAAGTAATCCGCGCTCCACTTTCAACCGGGTCAAGTCGCCACCTCGCACTCCGCTGCTAGTCTTGCACGATGCTAGGATTGCGCGATGTCCAGTGCTAAGCCTGCGCGATGCTACTGCCACCTGACGCGACCTGCCTGACTTCCGCCACCACACCCCTTGTCTGCATCAAGCTTGCATTCATCAATATTCGCCACTCGGCAACCAACAAGCTAAGGAAGCAATCGGCGGAGTTTTTGAGTTACTGTTTTCGCCATTGGAAAACTATAATGGAGCACCGAGGGTCAACGAAAGGTGAGTTCTGTTGCTGAGTGGGCAGTCGGAGCATTCGCAAATCACTCTGGCGGCAAGGGGAGCTTGAGGGGATATTTTATCGTTTGGTGCATACTGCCTTATGTAAAGGCCATGTATCCCCCTAATACATGGCAATAGGAGGTGTGTTGGAGTTACTGAGTGATCAAAAACAATCGCGAGCAGTCGGCCACCAGGCTTCAATGTAGTCGGCCACTTTCCAACAAACAAGGGAGTGGTGAAACAGACCAGATTATCCCACCACTATCACGAGCAAAATCAAGCGAGGGGATTGATGCGGTGTATTCGAATCACGAAGATATTGTTCACAGAGAGGATAACAGCAGTTCTCTGGCCAGGATATCAGCTTCTAGGCCGCCATGCAGATCTTTCACGGTTGACGGATACGCAAAAGAAATAAGTCGACTATTGAGTTGGACTCGGATACCGCCTCTCTTTCCGACTATTCTCACAGCGGACTCGGACAATAAGTATGGAGATGCTCGCTGGACACATGATTCCGGATGGCTTCTAAAAATTCACATAAAAGCCTTCTATAGAAGAACGTGAACTTGCGAGTTGTGAGGGTGAAAACTCCAACTGCTTATGATGAAAAAACAAAGCTTATAGGGAAGACACAAAACAAGGTTCCGGCTTGTGACAGACGATAAGAATATTGCGATCTAGACATGGCAAATAGTGATCTCAGCATAGCAACACAATCAGATCCTTTGAGGATTACCCGTACGCAACTCCGAGCAATCGCCAAGCGGCCATGTACCGCCCAGTCACAGCCAACCCCTGCTCCATATAGTTTTGAGCGTACGGTCTTCATCACCGAATAACTGTAAGGGAACAGTGTTCATCATCAAGAAAGGATGCTAGCAGAGGTGATGAAGCCAAATCCACCATGCGGGAAGAAGATTCGGTCGACTCGATCGCACATTGAATGCAGAGTCCGCCGAGTCGAAGAGAGAAGAAGCTTTTGCGCAAAATCTCGCCAAATGCCCCTGTACCATAAGTGTGACACTTCTCGTAACATGCCCACAACTGTCCCAGTGCACCATCTTGAAATATGTTACGTCCAATGCTGTGGAAATGCAACAAATTTAATGGCGTAGGAATGGTAAAAGCCATACAAGAAAATCAGGAGGCCAGGGCTCGACTCTTCTTGCCCCAACATTCATATTTTTTCCTCATAAAAATATGCCTTTGAAATTCTTGCAGCTCGGTGGGAAATACTAAGGCGCTTCAAGGCCAACTCTTGATCCTCCTGCATATTGCGGGCTTAGTTTCCAGTCACATGTGCCGAGGAAAACTTTTCCAAAATTTACTTGCACATGGAATTTCTCAACTACAATGGGCTATATAAAGAGAAGAAAAAGTAAGAGCAACAACCGAGAGTCACTCGAGTTAGTAAAAGTACCAAGAGTCCAAGAAGTTTACTCAGAGAAGAAGAATCGTAGACAGGAGTCGCCTCGAGCATGGACTCGGCGAGAGAAAATGAAAAGAAACAAGGGCTAGGACCCTTAGAAAAAGCCAAAAGAGTCACCTCGACTGAGGGACTCGGCAAGAAAAGATAGGAAACAAGGGCACTGACCCTTAGACGTTTCCGAGAAAAAGCCTACAGGAGTCGCCTCGATTGAGGGACTCGGCGAGTATAGAGAGAAACGACGGGGCACTGACCCTAAACTGTTTCTGAGATAGAAAAAGCCTAATGGGTCACCTCGACCGAGGGACTCGGCAAGAAAAGATAGGAAACAAGGGCACTGACCCTTAGACGTTTCCGAGAAAAAGCCTACAGGAGTCGCCTCGACTGAGGGACTCGGCGAGTATTGAGAGAAACGACGGGGCACTGACCCTAAACTGTTTCTGAGATAGAAAAAACCTAATGGGTCGCCTCGACCGAGGGACTCGGCAAGAAAAGATAGGAAACAAGGGCACTGACCCTTAGACGTTTCTGAGAAAAAGCCTACAGGGGTCGCCTCGACTGAGGGACTCGGCGAGTATTGAGAGAAACGACGGGGCACTAACCCTAAACTGTTTCTGAGATAGAAAAAGCCTAATGGGTCGCCTCGACCGAGGGACTCGGCGAGAAATTAAAGAAACAACGGGGCACTGACCCTAAATCGTTTCTAAGTAAAGAAAAAGCCTACAGGGGTCGCCTCGACTGAGGGACTCGGCGAGAAAAGAGAAAAGAAACAAGGGTTCCGACCCTTAGACGTTTCTAGAGAAAAGAGAAAAGAAACAAAGGGTTCCGACCCTTAGACGTTTCTAGAGAAAAGAGAAAGGAAACAAGGGTTCCGACCCTTAGACGTTTCTAGAGAAAAGAGAAAAGAAACAAGGGTTCCGACCCTTAGACGTTTCTAGAGAAAAAAGAAAAGAAACAAAGGGTTCCGACCCTTAGACGTTTCTAAAGAAAATAGAACAGAAACAAGGGTTCCGACCCTTAGACGTTTCTTAGAGAAAAAGAGAAAAGAAACAAGGGTTCCGACCCTTAGACGTTTCTAGAGAAAAGAGAAAAGAAACAAGGGTTCCGACCCTTAGACGTTTCTAGAGAAAAAGAGAAAAGAAACAAGGGTTCCGACCCTTAGACATTTCTAGAGGGAAAAGGAGCTACCACCGAAGAGTCGCCTCGACTGAGGGACTCGGCGAATAAAGAAGGAATCGAGGGTCCGAACCCTTAGAAGTTTATTAAAGAAAGAAAAAGTTACAGCCGAGATTCACTTGGACGGCTAAAGAAAGAAGGGGCTCGAAGCCAGAGGGTCGCATCCACTGAAGCAGTCGGTCATATGGCAAACGGAGAGAAGTCATGAGGATGGAGTCGTGTGGGATCTTGAATAAAGAGTCGGCAAGAATCAAGGGGGATAATTTTGAGGCAAGACAATATACTTTTCCATGTCCTGCTAAGCGCGAGACATAGAAAAGTGAGGGACTAGTTGATGGGGTGTGAACCCCGTGGGCTCGGGGCCCAAGAAGAAAAGAGATCAAGCCCAGAAGAAGAAGAGAAGCCCAAGAAGAAAATGGAGCAAGCCCAAAAATAGATATGGGTCAAACCGATGAGTCGGCTCGACCCAGGAGGTCAGCACGGGTAGGGGGTCGGTCTAACTAGCCGTTATTCCTACATTATCACCCTTAAAGTCCTATTTACTACCCCACCATTCCTAACCTCCCACTTATTACCCCATCTTATTACCCCATTATTATTATTATCCATAACCCCCTAATTATCACCCATCACTACCCTACTAAATGTCCAACGGACACTTTTGGGATGGGCTAGCTATAAAAAGGAGGGGAAGACAAGAAGAAAGGGGCAACTCACTCATACACACATGGGAGGACTCTCCCAAGCACTCTTCCTATACACTTAAAGACTACTATTACTCTCCCACAACCACTCTCCCAAGAAGGCCTCATTCCACAATATACCAAGAAGGCTTCATCACTCTTCCAAGCAAGAAGACTCCAAGAGAAGACTCCACCACCATTCCATCAAGAAGCACACTCCGTCTCTCAATGTACAAAAGTATAGCTCTCTCCCTACACAATATGTCTATACTCTATATACAAAATAGCCCTACAACATGTACAAAGATACCTACAAAATATATATATAGTGAATTCAGGCTTGGCACCGCCCAAAAAGGCCCGTGGTTTTCACCTTTCGGTTTCCACGTAAAAATCATCGAGTCATATTTCTTCTATTTTAGTAGCCTTATTATGAAAGGTGTATCCTCCAACCAAAGGTTGTGTTGGACCTCCTTGGGTCCGAAAACCCTAAAACCAACACTGGCGCCGTCTGTGGGGATCGTGACAAAAGGTCGCGTTTGCCTCTTTGTTTGAGCAATTTCGGAAAGCGTCCGCTACGGACGGAAGATTGAGAAGGTTCACGGAGTACCGTGGACCAAGAAGAGGACTAGAAGAGAATCAAACAAAGAAAACTGCGTATCGAGGTCTACGAGAGGTAACCATTATCATCTAAAATAGATGTAGTATTTAAATTAAAATGGTTGGCGAAGAGTGGTCGGTCCATCATACTGAGGGACTCGGCCGGGAGAATCAAGAAGTCGGGACGCCGAATAAATGATTCCCCCACCACGACCTTAACGGTAGACACCGTGGTCACAATTGTTTTTTTCCGTTTTTCTTTTGGTTATGCGAAAGACTTTGTTTATATTGAGAAAAGACTACCATCACAACAAGAAAATTGAGCCCGCCGACTCGACGCAAATCAATTGCCAAAACGGGTTATAGTCGGCTGCCGATACAGGACATATCAGACTCGGCGCAAATCAATTGCATATCTACTGCACGTAGTAATTAAGTATATTGGAAGGGGGCATGTTTTCTTGTGAAATCACATGTGGTGGAAAAGTACGTGAAAAGGGAAAATCTAAGAAAGATGAGGAGAATTAAAGATTTGCAATCCCAAGGCAGTTTGGGGGCCATTTAAACCACTATAGCGTTGTATCAAATCTAATTCGGATGAAGAAAGTTGCTGAGAAATCCGTGAATACAAAGGCACCGAGAGAATCGGGTTGGCCGACTCCCCGTCTGCCTTATGCATGCGGACACTGCCTAGGGGAAAGGCATGGAGTTAATAGGTGGCTGATGGAGATTATTTCACAAAATTTCTGAGGGAGTTAATCTGCTATATCGAGTTCTTAAAGCGACAACACAACTTCCAGACCAGCTCCACCACTGTCGACCAAGCCAGGATCGCCAAGTCGGCCAAATTTGTCGTGTCCAGGCAGATTCAACGGCAAAAGCCGAACAACAGAGCAGGCTGATAACTTCTCTTGTTCCTCCCCATCAACTTGCTGCCTAGACATATGAACAAGGTGTAGTCGGCTTCAGGGAAAAAAAATAAGACTTACTCGTTGTTAATGGCAATACAAGCAAGGCCCAGAGTGATGAGATGTACAAATCTTTGGATGAAACTTGCAAGAAGAGAAAGAATAAGCATGGCCACTCCCAAGGAGCTCGAGCCTGCCGACTCCCCCCCTCTCTGCCAAAAATAACATACTCGACACAATATTTTGAGTCACCGGAGGAGGATCCTTCTTGCCGACTCGTGTCGTCCGCCGAAGCTTCTACAATAGCCGAGACTCTTGTGGAAAAATATTTCGCCCAGTCCGCTGAGTCCGCGACCGAGGCCATCTATCCCGGCGACCTCTACTTAAACGACTTTGCCGAGTCCGCGAATGATGACGGAACGCTGAATAAGTGATCTTCCTCACTCCGTATGATGAATATGAAAAATACACGCAATTATGATACACAAAAGAAAGCAGTCCATCGGCAGTGTGTCCTCCGGGTTGTCTGGTTGTCCCTGGGCAGAAAGTTGTTGTACTGAATTTGATTATTAAGATGCTTCGCTAGAGGAAACAACGTGAGATGAGCTATCATTAGCAAATTCCAGGTTATTCAGGATGAAAAGGGAGATTTTTAGTAGAATGGCATATCATGCGTGGCTGCTGCACAAGGAAACATTTTCTGGTTTGTACCTGTATGTGACAAAGGAGTATGCAATCTTTGTTTGTAATTAACAAGAAGAAAACTGGGATGGCTTCTCTCACCCTATCTCAAGACCTCGATTTCCAGCTGAGCTCATCCCCGTTCATTGGCGACCGACCGCCTGTGGCTAAGGATCGAGTGTCGACTGCGAAACACCACTCGGTCTCGCCTGAACCGCCGCAATGGACCTTCAGAAAACGGAGAGGAGTCGGCCATTTTTCCGGCGAACAGAGGAGTAAAATCGGTCAGATCATTCTCATCGCCGGCTGCTTGAAAATCGCCGCCGATCCCCCTAGTCGGCTGAGCCTCCATCATTTTTAAGCTTCCCCGTCCTTTGAATCGACGTCATCCCCTCAATGGAGATTCATACCTGTTAGGTAAATGAAATGAATGCTTGTTAACGGGATGTCTTGCTTAATTGATTTCTTCCTGCGACGGAGTGCAACAAATTAAAGGAGAAGCCCTAAACCACTACCTGGCATCATCCGACTTGCTGGAGCATGCCACGGCCAAAAAGAGCAGGGAGTGTATGCACAAGTAAGGAGGAGAGAATCATGCTGACGGAAAAACACTTAACTATCAGAATAGCCTGCCGCGTCGCGAGTCGGATGCCGGGTTGATCACCGTTCTCTTCTCTCGCCATCCGTCGACTGCATGTTCAGCGATAGGAACACATGCCTCGTCGACCATCGATGCTTCAACTCGGCAGTCCATTGGGAAGACAGACTTACGGACTCCGTAGTCAAGGACTCGGCGTCTCGGCCATCCTGCGGCATGCCGCGGAGTCGGGATCCATGGAGTCAGCCTTGATTACGTTCAGAGTCGGCAAGGAGAGGACTCGGCAGTCAAGGAGTCGGTTACATCATCAAAGCCGGAGTCGGTGCACCTCCAGGGACGTCAGCTTCGGGTTCTACCACCACTATCACCGCCGACAACCTGCATTCAGCTGTTGGTTTACGATCATCTTATATCACAGAGGGTTCCTCTTCAGCCGCATTGAATAATCCTTCTACAAATTCAATTTCGGCTCCATCTTTGGCGATAGGATGATGAGAATGGAGCTCCAAGTAATCCGCGCTCCACTTTCAACCGGGTCAAGTCGCCACCTCGCACTCCGCTGCTAGTCTTGCACGATGCTAAGGATTGCGCGATGTCCAGTGCTAAGCCTGCGCGATGCTACTGCCACCTGACGCGACCTGCCTGACTTCCGCCACCACACCCCTTGTCTGCATCAAGCTTGCATTCATCAATATTCGCCACTCGGCAACCAACAAGCTAAGGAAGCAATCGGCGGAGTTTTTGAGTTACTGTTTTCGCCATTGGAAAACTATAATGGAGCACCGAGGGTCAACGAAAGGTGAGTTCTGTTGCTGAGTGGGCAGTCGGAGCATTCGCAAATCACTCTGGCGGCAAGGGGAGCTTGAGGGGATATTTTATCGTTTGGTGCATACTGCCTTATGTAAAGGCCATGTATCCCCCTAATACATGGCAATAGGAGGTGTGTTGGAGTTACTGAGTGATCAAAAACAATCGCGAGCAGTCGGCCACCAGGCTTCAATGTAGTCGGCCACTTTCCAACAAACAAGGGAGTGGTGAAACAGACCAGATTATCCCACCACTATCACGAGCAAAATCAAGCGAGGGGATTGATGCGGTGTATTCGAATCACGAAGATATTGTTCACAGAGAGGATAACAGCAGTTCTCTGGCCAGGATATCAGCTTCTAGGCCGCCATGCAGATCTTTCACGGTTGACGGATACGCAAAAGAAATAAGTCGACTATTGAGTTGGACTCGGATACCGCCTCTCTTTCCGACTATTCTCACCAGCGGACTCGGACAATAAGTATGGAGATGCTCGCTGGACACATGATTCCGGATGGCTTCTAAAAATTCACATAAAAGCCTTCTATAGAAGAACGTGAACTTGCGAGTTGTGAGGGTGAAAACTCCAACTGCTTATGATGAAAAAACAAAGCTTATAGGGAAGACACAAAACAAGGTTCCGGCTTGTGACAGACGATAAGAATATTGCGATCTAGACATGGCAAATAGTGATCTCAGCATAGCAACACAATCAGATCCTTTGAGGATTACCCGTACGCAACTCCGAGCAATCGCCAAGCGGCCATGTACCGCCCAGTCACAGCCAACCCCTGCTCCATATAGTTTTGAGCGTACGGTCTTCATCACCGAATAACTGTAAGGGAACAGTGTTCATCATCAAGAAAGGATGCTAGCAGAGGTGATGAAGCCAAATCCACCATGCGGGAAGAAGATTCGGTCGACTCGATCGCACATTGAATGCAGAGTCCGCCGAGTCGAAGAGAGAAGAAGCTTTTGCGCAAAATCTCGCCAAATGCCCCTGTACCATAAGTGTGACACTTCTCGTAACATGCCCACAACTGTCCCAGTGCACCATCTTGAAATATGTTACGTCCAATGCTGTGGAAATGCAACAAATTTAATGGCGTAGGAATGGTAAAAGCCATACAAGAAAATCAGGAGGCCAGGGCTCGACTCTTCTTGCCCCAACATTCATATTTTTTCCTCATAAAAATATGCCTTTGAAATTCTTGCAGCTCGGTGGGAAATACTAAGGCGCTTCAAGGCCAACTCTTGATCCTCCTGCATATTGCGGGCTTAGTTTCCAGTCACATGTGCCGAGGAAAACTTTTCCAAAATTTAACTTGCACATGGAATTTCTCAACTACAATGGGCTATATAAAGAGAAGAAAAGTAAGAGCAACAACCGAGAGTCACTCGAGTTAGTAAAAGTACCAAGAGTCCAAGAAGTTTACTCAGAGAAGAAGAATCGTAGACAGGAGTCGCCTCGAGCATGGACTCGGCGAGAGAAAATGAAAAGAAACAAGGGCTAGGACCCTTAGAAAAAGCCAAAAGAGTCACCTCGACTGAGGGACTCGGCAAGAAAA
The DNA here is from genome assembly GCF_001879475.1 of Ipomoea nil. Taxonomy (NCBI): domain Eukaryota; kingdom Viridiplantae; phylum Streptophyta; class Magnoliopsida; order Solanales; family Convolvulaceae; genus Ipomoea; species Ipomoea nil. Next base: position 310,009 of record NW_017618258.1, on the reverse strand, counting down.
GATAGGAAACAAGGGCACTGACCCTTAGACGTTTCCGAGAAAAAGCCTACAGGAGTCGCCTCGACTGAGGGACTCGGCGAGTATAGAGAAAACGACGGGGCACTGACCCTAAACTGTTTCTGAGATAGAAAAAGCCTAATGGGTCACCTCGACCGAGGGACTCGGCAAGAAAAGATAGGAAACAAGGGCACTGACCCTTAGACGTTTCCGAGAAAAAGCCTACAGGAGTCGCCTCGACTGAGGGACTCGGCGAGTATTGAGAGAAACGACGGGGCACTGACCCTAAACTGTTTCTGAGATAGAAAAAACCTAATGGGTCGCCTCGACCGAGGGACTCGGCAAGAAAAGATAGGAAACAAGGGCACTGACCCTTAGACGTTTCTGAGAAAAGCCTACAGGGGTCGCCTCGACTGAGGGACTCGGCGAGTATTGAGAGAAACGACGGGGCACTAACCCTAAACTGTTTCTGAGATAGAAAAAGCCTAATGGGTCGCCTCGACCGAGGGACTCGGCGAGAAATTAAAGAAACAACGGGCACTGACCCTAAATCGTTTCTAAGTAAAGAAAAAGCCTACAGGGGTCGCCTCGACTGAGGGACTCGGCGAGAAAAGAGAAAAGAAACAAGGGTTCCGACCCTTAGACGTTTCTAGAGAAAAGAGAAAAGAAACAAAGGGTTCCGACCCTTAGACGTTTCTAGAGAAAAGAGAAAGGAAACAAGGGTTCCGACCTTAGACGTTTCTAGAGAAAAGAGAAAAGAAACAAGGGTTCCGACCCTTAGACGTTTCTAGAGAAAAAGAAAGAAACAAAGGGTTCCGACCCTTAGACGTTTCTAAAGAAAATAGAACAGAAACAAGGGTTCCGACCTTTAGACGTTTCTTAGAGAAAAAGAGAAAAGAAACAAGGGTTCCGACCTTAGACTTTCTAGAGAAAAGAGAAAAGAAACAAGGGTTCCGACCCTTAGACGTTTCTAGAGAAAAAGAGAAAAGAAACAAGGGTTCCGACCCTTAGACATTTCTAGAGGGAAAAGGAGCTACCACCGAAGAGTCGCCTCGACTGAGGGACTCGGCGAATAAAGAAGGAATCGAGGGTCCGAACCCTTAGAAGTTTATTAAAGAAAGAAAAAGTTACAGCGAGATTCACTTGGACGGCTAAAGAAAGAAGGGGCTCGAAGCCAGAGGGTCGCATCCACTGAAGCAGTCGGTCATATGGCAAACGGAGAGAAGTCATGAGGATGGAGTCGTGTGGGATCTTGAATAAAGAGTCGGCAAGAATCAAGGGGGATAATTTTGAGGCAAGACAATATACTTTTCCATGTCCTGCTAAGCGCGAGACATAGAAAAGTGAGGGACTAGTTGATGGGGTGTGAACCCCGTGGGCTCGGGGCCCAAGAAGAAAAGAGATCAAGCCCAGAAGAAGAAGAGAAGCCCAAGAAGAAAATGGAGCAAGCCCAAAAATAGATATGGGTCAAACCGATGAGTCGGCTCGACCCAGGAGGTCAGCACGGGTAGGGGGTCGGTCTAACTAGCCGTTATTCCTACATTATCACCCTTAAAGTCTATTTACTACCCCACCATTCCTAACCTCCCACTTATTACCCCATCTTATTACCCCCATTATTATTATTATCCATAACCCCCTAATTATCACCCATCACTACCCTACTAAATGTCCAACGGACACTTTTTGGATGGGCTAGCTATAAAAAGGAGGGGAAGACAAGAAGAAAGGGGCAACTCACTCATACACACATGGAGGACTCTCCAAGCACTCTTCCTATACACTTAAAGACTACTATTACTCTCCCACAACCACTCTCCCAAGAAGGCCTCATTCCACAATATACCAAGAAGGCTTCATCACTCTT
>NW_017618258.1:294001-308045 GCF_001879475.1 Ipomoea nil | reverse complement strand
AAAGAGATCAAGCCCAGAAGAAGAAGAGAAGCCCAAGAAGAAAATGGAGCAAGCCCAAAAATAGATATGGGTCAAACCGATGAGTCGGCTCGACCCAGGAGGTCAGCACGGGTAGGGGTCGGTCTAACTAGCCGTTATTCCTACATTATCACCCTTAAAGTCCTATTTACTACCCACCATTCCTAACCTCCCACTTATTACCCCATCTTATTACCCCATTATTATTATTATCCATAACCCCCTAATTATCACCCATCACTACCCTACTAAATGTCCAACGGACACTTTTGGGATGGGCTAGCTATAAAAAGGAGGGGAAGACAAGAAGAAAGGGGCAACTCACTCATACACACATGGGAGGACTCTCCCAAGCACTCTTCCTATACACTTAAAGACTACTATTACTCTCCCACAACCACTCTCCCAAGAAGGCCTCATTCCACAATATACCAAGAAGGCTTCATCACTCTTCCAAGCAAGAAGACTCCAAGAGAAGACTCCACCACCATTCCATCAAGAAGCACACTCCGTCTCTCAATGTACAAAAGTATAGCTCTCTCCCTACACAATATGTCATACTCTATATACAAAATAGCCCTACAACATGTACAAAGATACCTACAAAATATATATATAGTGAATTCAGGCTTGGCACCGCCCAAAAAGGCCCGTGGTTTTCACCTTTCGGTTTCCACGTAAAAATCATCGAGTCATATTTCTTCTATTTTAGTAGCCTTATTATGAAAGGTGTATCCTCCAACCAAAGGTTGTGTTGGACCTCCTTGGGTCCGAAAACCCTAAAACCAACACTGGCGCCGTCTGTGGGGATCGTGACAAAAGGTCGCGTTTGCCTCTTTGTTTGAGCAATTTCGGAAAGCGTCCGCTACGGACGGAAGATTGAGAAGGTTCACGGAGTACCGTGGACCAAGAAGAGGACTAGAAGAGAATCAAACAAAGAAAACTGCGTATCGAGGTCTACGAGAGGTAACCATTATCATCTAAAATAGATGTAGTATTTAAATTAAAATGGTTGGCGAAGAGTGGTCGGTCCATCATACTGAGGGACTCGGCCGGGAGAATCAAGAAGTCGGGACGCCGAATAAATGATTCCCCCACCACGACCTTAACGGTAGACACCGTGGTCACAATTGTTTTTTTTCCGTTTTTCTTTTGGTTATGCGAAAGACTTTGTTTATATTGAGAAAAGACTACCATCACAACAAGAAAATTGAGCCCGCCGACTCGACGCAAATCAATTGCAAAACGGTTATAGTCGGCTGCCGATACAGGACATATCAGACTCGGCGCAAATCAATTGCATATCTACTGCACGTAGTAATTAAGTATATTGGAAGGGGCATGTTTTCTTGTGAAATCACATGTGGTGGAAAAGTACGTGAAAAGGGAAAATCTAAGAAAGATGAGGAGAATTAAAGATTTGCAATCCCAAGCAGTTTGGGGGCCATTTAAACCACTATAGCGTTGTATCAAATCTAATTCGGATGAAGAAAGTTGCTGAGAAATCCGTGAATACAAAGGCACCGAGAGAATCGGGTTGGCCGACTCCCCGTCTGCCTTATGCATGCGGACACTGCCTAGGGGAAAGGCATGGAGTTAATAGGTGGCTGATGGAGATTATTTCACAAAATTTCTGAGGGAGTTAATCTGCTATATCGAGTTCTTAAAGCGACAACACAACTTCCAGACCAGCTCCACCACTGTCGACCAAGCCAGGATCGCCAAGTCGGCCAAATTTGTCGTGTCCAGGCAGATTCAACGCAAAAGCCGAACAACAGAGCAGGCTGATAACTTCTCTTGTTCCTCCCCATCAACTTGCTGCCTAGACATATGAACAAGGTGTAGTCGGCTTCAGGGAAAAAAAATAAGACTTACTCGTTGTTAATGGCAATACAAGCAAGGCCCAGAGTGATGAGATGTACAAATCTTTGGATGAAACTTGCAAGAAGAGAAAGAATAAGCATGGCCACTCCCAAGGAGCTCGAGCCTGCCGACTCCCCCCCTCTCTGCCAAAAATAACATACTCGACACAATATTTTGAGTCACCGGAGGAGGATCCTTCTTGCCGACTCGTGTCGTCCGCCGAAGCTTCTACAATAGCCGAGACTCTTGTGGAAAAATATTTCGCCCAGTCCGCTGAGTCCGCGACCGAGGCCATCTATCCCGGCGACCTCTACTTAAACGACTTTGCCGAGTCCGCGAATGATGACGGAACGCTGAATAAGTGATCTTCCTCACTCCGTATGATGAATATGAAAAATACACGCAATTATGATACACAAAAGAAAGCAGTCCATCGGCAGTGTGTCCTCCGGGTTGTCTGGTTGTCCCTGGGCAGAAAGTTGTTGTACTGAATTTGATTATTAAGATGCTTCGCTAGAGGAAACAACGTGAGATGAGCTATCATTAGCAAATTCCAGGTTATTCAGGATGAAAAGGGAGATTTTTAGTAGAATGGCATATCATGCGTGGCTGCTGCACAAGGAAACATTTTCTGGTTTGTACCTGTATGTGACAAAGGAGTATGCAATCTTTGTTTGTAATTAACAAGAAGAAAACTGGGATGGCTTCTCTCACCCTATCTCAAGACCTCGATTTCCAGCTGAGCTCATCCCCGTTCATTGGCGACCGACCGCCTGTGGCTAAGGATCGAGTGTCGACTGCGAAACACCACTCGGTCTCGCCTGAACCGCCGCAATGGACCTTCAGAAAACGGAGAGGAGTCGGCCATTTTCCGGCGAACAGAGGAGTAAAATCGGTCAGATCATTCTCATCGCCGGCTGCTTGAAAATCGCCGCCGATCCCCCTAGTCGGCTGAGCCTCCATCATTTTTAAGCTTCCCCGTCCTTTGAATCGACGTCATCCCCTCAATGGAGATTCATACCTGTTAGGTAAATGAAATGAATGCTTGTTAACGGATGTCTTGCTTAATTGATTTCTTCCTGCGACGGAGTGCAACAAATTAAAGGAGAAGCCCTAAACCACTACCTGGCATCATCCGACTTGCTGGAGCATGCCACGGCCAAAAAGAGCAGGGAGTGTATGCACAAGTAAGGAGGAGAGAATCATGCTGACGGAAAAACACTTAACTATCAGAATAGCCTGCCGCGTCGCGAGTCGGATGCCGGGTTGATCACCGTTCTCTTCTCTCGCCATCCGTCGACTGCATGTTCAGCGATAGGAACACATGCCTCGTCGACCATCGATGCTTCAACTCGGCAGTCCATTGGGAAGACAGACTTACGGACTCCGTAGTCAAGGACTCGGCGTCTCGGCCATCCTGCGGCATGCCGCGGAGTCGGGATCCATGGAGTCAGCCTTGATTACGTTCAGAGTCGGCAAGGAGAGGACTCGGCAGTCAAGGAGTCGGTTACATCATCAAAGCCGGAGTCGGTGCACCTCCAGGGACGTCAGCTTCGGGTTCTACCACCCACTATCACCGCCGACAACCTGCATTCAGCTGTTGGTTTACGATCATCTTATATCACAGAGGGTTCCTCTTCAGCCGCATTGAATAATCCTTCTACAAATTCAATTTCGGCTCCATCTTTGGCGATAGGATGATGAGAATGGAGCTCCAAGTAATCCGCGCTCCACTTTCAACCGGGTCAAGTCGCCACCTCGCACTCCGCTGCTAGTCTTGCACGATGCTAGGATTGCGCGATGTCCAGTGCTAAGCCTGCGCGATGCTACTGCCACCTGACGCGACCTGCCTGACTTCCGCCACCACACCCCTTGTCTGCATCAAGCTTGCATTCATCAATATTCGCCACTCGGCAACCAACAAGCTAAGGAAGCAATCGGCGGAGTTTTTGAGTTACTGTTTTCGCCATTGGAAAACTATAATGGAGCACCGAGGGTCAACGAAAGGTGAGTTCTGTTGCTGAGTGGGCAGTCGGAGCATTCGCAAATCACTCTGGCGGCAAGGGGAGCTTGAGGGGATATTTTATCGTTTGGTGCATACTGCCTTATGTAAAGGCCATGTATCCCCCTAATACATGGCAATAGGAGGTGTGTTGGAGTTACTGAGTGATCAAAAACAATCGCGAGCAGTCGGCCACCAGGCTTCAATGTAGTCGGCCACTTTCCAACAAACAAGGGAGTGGTGAAACAGACCAGATTATCCCACCACTATCACGAGCAAAATCAAGCGAGGGGATTGATGCGGTGTATTCGAATCACGAAGATATTGTTCACAGAGAGGATAACAGCAGTTCTCTGGCCAGGATATCAGCTTCTAGGCCGCCATGCAGATCTTTCACGGTTGACGGATACGCAAAAGAAATAAGTCGACTATTGAGTTGGACTCGGATACCGCCTCTCTTTCCGACTATTCTCACAGCGGACTCGGACAATAAGTATGGAGATGCTCGCTGGACACATGATTCCGGATGGCTTCTAAAAATTCACATAAAAGCCTTCTATAGAAGAACGTGAACTTGCGAGTTGTGAGGGTGAAAACTCCAACTGCTTATGATGAAAAAACAAAGCTTATAGGGAAGACACAAAACAAGGTTCCGGCTTGTGACAGACGATAAGAATATTGCGATCTAGACATGGCAAATAGTGATCTCAGCATAGCAACACAATCAGATCCTTTGAGGATTACCCGTACGCAACTCCGAGCAATCGCCAAGCGGCCATGTACCGCCCAGTCACAGCCAACCCCTGCTCCATATAGTTTTGAGCGTACGGTCTTCATCACCGAATAACTGTAAGGGAACAGTGTTCATCATCAAGAAAGGATGCTAGCAGAGGTGATGAAGCCAAATCCACCATGCGGGAAGAAGATTCGGTCGACTCGATCGCACATTGAATGCAGAGTCCGCCGAGTCGAAGAGAGAAGAAGCTTTTGCGCAAAATCTCGCCAAATGCCCCTGTACCATAAGTGTGACACTTCTCGTAACATGCCCACAACTGTCCCAGTGCACCATCTTGAAATATGTTACGTCCAATGCTGTGGAAATGCAACAAATTTAATGGCGTAGGAATGGTAAAAGCCATACAAGAAAATCAGGAGGCCAGGGCTCGACTCTTCTTGCCCCAACATTCATATTTTTTCCTCATAAAAATATGCCTTTGAAATTCTTGCAGCTCGGTGGGAAATACTAAGGCGCTTCAAGGCCAACTCTTGATCCTCCTGCATATTGCGGGCTTAGTTTCCAGTCACATGTGCCGAGGAAAACTTTTCCAAAATTTACTTGCACATGGAATTTCTCAACTACAATGGGCTATATAAAGAGAAGAAAAAGTAAGAGCAACAACCGAGAGTCACTCGAGTTAGTAAAAGTACCAAGAGTCCAAGAAGTTTACTCAGAGAAGAAGAATCGTAGACAGGAGTCGCCTCGAGCATGGACTCGGCGAGAGAAAATGAAAGAAACAAGGGCTAGGACCCTTAGAAAAAAGCCAAAGAGTCACCTCGACTGAGGGACTCGGCAAGAAAAGATAGGAAACAAGGGCACTGACCGTTAGACGTTTCCGAGAAAAAGCCTACAGGAGTCGCCTCGATTGAGGGACTCGGCGAGTATAGAGAGAAACGACGGGGCACTGACCCTAAACTGTTTCTGAGATAGAAAAAGCCTAATGGGTCACCTCGACCGAGGGACTCGGCAAGAAAAGATAGGAAACAAGGGCACTGACCCTTAGACGTTTTCCGAGAAAAAGCCTACAGGAGTCGCCTCGACTGAGGGACTCGGCGAGTATTTGAGAGAAACGACGGGGCACTGACCCTAAACTGTTTCTGAGATAGAAAAAACCTAATGGGTCGCCTCGACCGAGGGACTCGGCAAGAAAAGATAGGAAACAAGGGCACTGACCCTTAGACGTTTCTGAGAAAAAGCTACAGGGGTCGCCTCGACTGAGGGACTCGGCGAGTATTGAGAGAAACGACGGGGCACTAACCCTAAACTGTTTCTGGAGATAGAAAAAGCCTAATGGGTCGCCTCGACCGAGGGACTCGGCGAGAAATTAAAGAAACAACGGGGGCACTGACCCTAAATCGTTTCTAAGTAAAGAAAAAGCCTTACAGGGGTCGCCTCGACTGAGGGACTGGCGAGAAAAGAGAAAGAAACAAGGGTTCCGACCCTTTAGACGTTTCTAGAGAAAAGAGAAAAGAAACAAAGGGTTCCGACCCTTAGACGTTTCTAGAGAAAAGAGAAAGGAAACAAGGGTTCCGACCCTTAGACGTTTCTAGAGAAAAGAGAAAAGAAACAAGGGTTCCGACCCTTAGACGTTTCTAGAGAAAAAAGAAAAGAAACAAAGGGTTCCGACCCTTAGACGTTTCTAAAGAAAATAGAAACAGAAACAAGGGTTCCGACCCTTAGACGTTTCTTAGAGAAAAAGAGAAAAGAAACAAGGGTTCCGACCCTTAGACGTTTTAGAGAAAAGAGAAAGAAACAAGGGTTCCGACCCTTAGACGTTTCTAGAGAAAAAGAGAAAAGAAACAAGGGTTCCGACCCTTAGACATTTCTAGAGGGAAAAGGAGCTACCACCGAAGAGTCGCCTCGACTGAGGGACTCGGCGAATAAAGAAGGAATCGAGGGTCCGAACCCTTAGAAGTTTATTAAAGAAAGAAAAAGTTACAGCCGAGATTCACTTGGACGGCTAAAGAAAGAAGGGGCTCGAAGCCAGAGGGTCGCATCCACTGAAGCAGTCGGTCATATGGCAAACGGAGAGAAGTCATGAGGATGGAGTCGTGTGGGATCTTGAATAAAGAGTCGGCAAGAATCAAGGGGGATAATTTTGAGGCAAGACAATATACTTTTCCATGTCCTGCTAAGCGCGAGACATAGAAAAGTGAGGGACTAGTTGATGGGGTGTGAACCCCGTGGGCTCGGGGCCCAAGAAGAAAAGAGATCAAGCCCAGAAGAAGAAGAGAAGCCCAAGAAGAAAATGGAGCAAGCCCAAAAATAGATATGGGTCAAACCGATGAGTCGGCTCGACCCAGGAGGTCAGCACGGGTAGGGGGTCGGTCTAACTAGCCGTTATTCCTACATTATCACCCTTAAAGTCCTATTTACTACCCACCATTCCTAACCTCCCACTTATTACCCATCTTATTACCCCATTATTATTATTATCCATAACCCCTAATTATCACCCATTCATACCCCTACTAAATGTCCAACGGACACTTTTGGGATGGGCTAGCTATAAAAAGGAGGGGAAGACAAGAAGAAAGGGGCAACTCCACTCATACACCACATGGGAGGACTCTCCAAGCACTTCCTATACATTAAAGACTACTATTACTCTCCCACAACCACTCTCCCAAGAAGGCCTCATTCCACAATATACAAGAAGGCTTCATCACTCTTCCAAGCAAGAAGACTCCAAGAGAAGACTCCACCACCATTCCATCAAGAAGCACACTCCGTCTTCAATGTACAAAAGTATAGCTCTCTCCCTACACAATATGTCTATACTCTATATACAAATAGCCTACAACATGTACAAAGATACCTACAAATATATATATAGTGAATTCAGGCTTGGCACCGCCAAAAAGGCCCGTGGTTTTCACCTTTCGGTTTCCACGTAAAAATCATCGAGTCATATTTCTTCTATTTTAGTAGCCTTATTATGAAAGGTGTATCCTCCAACCAAAGGTTGTGTTGGACCTCCTTGGGTCCGAAAACCCTAAAACCAACACTGGCGCCGTCTGTGGGGATCGTGGACAAAAGGTCGCGTTTGCCTCTTTGTTTGAGCAATTTCGGAAAGCGTCCGCTACGGACGGAAGATTGAGAAGGTTCACGGAGTATCCGTGGACCAAGAGAGGACTAGGAAGAGAATCAAACAAAGAAACTGCGTATCGAGGTCTACGAGAGGTAACCATTATCATCTAAAATAGATGTAGTATTTAAATTAAAATGGTTGGCGAAGAGTGGGTCGGTCCATCATACTGAGGGACTCGGCCGGGAGAATCAAGAAGTCGGGACGCCGAATAATGATTCCCCACCACGACCTTAACGGTAGACACCGTGGTCACAATTGTTTTTTTTCCGTTTTTCTTTTGGTTTGCGAAAGACTTTGTTTATATTGAGAAAAGACTACCATCACAACAAGAAAATTGAGCCCGCCGACTCGACGCAAATCAATTGCAAAACGGGTTATAGTCGGGCTGCGATACAGGACATATCAGACTCGGCGCAAATCAATTGCATATCTACTGCACGTAGTAATTAAGTATATTGGAAGGGGGCATGTTTTCTTGTGAATCACATGTGGTGGAAAAGTATGTGAAAGGGAAAATCTAAGAAAGATGAGGAGAATTAAAGATTTGCAATCCCAAGGCAGTTTGGGGGCATTTAAACCACTATAGCGTTGTATCAAATCTAATTCGGGATGAAGAAAGTTGCTGAGAAATCGTGAATACAAAGGCACGAGAGAATCGGGTTTGGCCGACTCCCCGTCTGCCTTATGCATGGGACACTGCTAGGGGAAAGGCATGGAGTTAATAGGTGGCTGATGGAGATTATTTCACAAATTTCTGAGGGAGTTAATCTGCTATATCGGAGTTCTTAAAGCGACAACACAACTTCCAGACCAGCTCCACCACTGTCGACCAAGCCAGGATCGCCAAGTCGGCCAAATTTGTCGTGTCCAGGCAGATTCAACGCAAAAGCCGAACAACAGAGCAGGCTGATAACTTCTCTTGTTCCTCCCCATCAACTTGCTGCCTAGACATATGAACAAGGTGTAGTCGGCTTCAGGGAAAAAAAATAAGACTTACTCGTTGTTAATGGCAATACAAGCAAGGCCCAGAGTGATGAGATGTACAAATCTTTGGATGAAACTTGCAAGAAGAGAAAGAATAAGCATGGCCACTCCCAAGGAGCTCGAGCCTGCCGACTCCCCCCCTCTCTGCCAAAAATAACATACTCGACACAATATTTTGAGTCACCGGAGGAGGATCCTTCTTGCCGACTCGTGTCGTCCGCCGAAGCTTCTACAATAGCCGAGACTCTTGTGGAAAAATATTTCGCCCAGTCCGCTGAGTCCGCGACCGAGGCCATCTATCCCGGCGACCTCTACTTAAACGACTTTGCCGAGTCCGCGAATGATGACGGAACGCTGAATAAGTGATCTTCCTCACTCCGTATGATGAATATGAAAAATACACGCAATTATGATACACAAAAGAAAGCAGTCCATCGGCAGTGTGTCCTCCGGGTTGTCTGGTTGTCCCTGGGCAGAAAGTTGTTGTACTGAATTTGATTATTAAGATGCTTCGCTAGAGGAAACAACGTGAGATGAGCTATCATTAGCAAATTCCAGGTTATTCAGGATGAAAAGGGAGATTTTTAGTAGAATGGCATATCATGCGTGGCTGCTGCACAAGGAAACATTTTCTGGTTTGTACCTGTATGTGACAAAGGAGTATGCAATCTTTGTTTGTAATTAACAAGAAGAAAACTGGGATGGCTTCTCTCACCCTATCTCAAGACCTCGATTTCCAGCTGAGCTCATCCCCGTTCATTGGCGACCGACCGCCTGTGGCTAAGGATCGAGTGTCGACTGCGAAACACCACTCGGTCTCGCCTGAACCGCCGCAATGGACCTTCAGAAAACGGAGAGGAGTCGGCCATTTTCCGGCGAACAGAGGAGTAAAATCGGTCAGATCATTCTCATCGCCGGCTGCTTGAAAATCGCCGCCGATCCCCCTAGTCGCTGAGCCTCCATCATTTTTAAGCTTCCCCGTCCTTTGAATCGACGTCATCCCCTCAATGGAGATTCATACCTGTTAGGTAAATGAAATGAATGCTTGTTAACGGGATGTCTTGCTTAATTGATTTCTTCCTGCGACGGAGTGCAACAAATTAAAGAGAAGCCCTAAACCACTACCTGGCATCATCCGACTTGCTGGAGCATGCCACGGCAAAAAAGAGCAGGGAGTGTATGCACAAGTAAGGAGGAGAGAATCATGCTGACGGAAAAACACTTAACTATCAGAATAGCCTGCCGCGTCGCGAGTCGGATGCCGGGTTGATCACCGTTCTCTTCTCTCGCCATCCGTCGACTGCATGTTCAGCGATAGGAACACATGCCTCGTCGACCATCGATGCTTCAACTCGGCAGTCCATTGGGAAGACAGACTTACGGACTCCGTAGTCAAGGACTCGGCGTCTCGGCCATCCTGCGGCATGCCGCGGAGTCGGGATCCATGGAGTCAGCCTTGATTACGTTCAGAGTCGGCAAGGAGAGGACTCGCAGTCAAGGAGTCGGTTACATCATCAAAGCCGGAGTCGGTGCACCTCAGGGACGTCAGCTTCGGGTTCTACCACCCACTATCACCGCCGACAACCTGCATTCAGCTGTTGGTTTACGATCATCTTATATCACAGAGGGTTCCTCTTCAGCCGCATTGAATAATCCTTCTACAAATTCAATTTCGGCTCCATCTTTGGCGATAGGATGATGAGAATGGAGCTCCAAGTAATCCGCGCTCCACTTTCAACCGGGTCAAGTCGCCACCTCGCACTCCGCTGCTAGTCTTGCACGATGCTAAGATTGCGCGATGTCCAGTGCTAAGCCTGCGCGATGCTACTGCCACCTGACGCGACCTGCCTGACTTCCGCCACCACACCCCTTGTCTGCATCAAGCTTGCATTCATCAATATTCGCCACTCGGCAACCAACAAGCTAAGGAAGCAATCGGCGGAGTTTTTGAGTTACTGTTTTCGCCATTGGAAAACTATAACGGAGCACCGAGGGTCAACGAAAGGTGAGTTCTGTTGCTGAGTGGGCAGTCGGAGCATTCGCAAATCACTCTGGCGGCAAGGGGAGCTTGAGGGGATATTTTATCGTTTGGTGCATACTGCCTTATGTAAAGGCCATGTATCCCCCTAATACATGGCAATAGGAGGTGTGTTGGAGTTACTGAGTGATCAAAAACAATCGCGAGCAGTCGGCCACCAGGCTTCAATGTAGTCGGCCACTTTCCAACAAACAAGGGAGTGGTGAAACAGACCAGACTATCCCACCACTATCACGAGCAAAATCAAGCGAGGGATTGATGCGGTGTATTCGAATCACGAAGATATTGTTCACAGAGAGGATAACAGCAGTTCTCTGGCCAGGATATCAGCTTCTAGGCCGCCATGCAGATCTTTCACGGTTGACGGATACGCAAAAGAAATAAGTCGACTATTGAGTTGGACTCGGATACCGCCTCTCTTTCCGACTATTCTCACAGCGGACTCGGACAATAAGTATGGAGATGCTCGCTGGACACATGATTCCGGATGGCTTCTAAAAATTCACATAAAAGCCTTCTATAGAAGAACGTGAACTTGCGAGTTGTGAGGGTGAAAACTCCAACTGCTTATGATGAAAAAACAAAGCTTATAGGGAAGACACAAAACAAGGTTCCGGCTTGTGACAGACGATAAGAATATTGCGATCTAGACATGGCAAATAGTGATCTCAGCATAGCAACACAATCAGATCCTTTGAGGATTACCCGTACGCAACTCCGAGCAATCGCCAAGCGGCCATGTACCGCCCAGTCACAGCCAACCCCTGCTCCATATAGTTTTGAGCGTACGGTCTTCATCACCGAATAACTGTAAGGGAACAGTGTTCATCATCAAGAAAGGATGCTAGCAGAGGTGATGAAGCCAAATCCACCATGCGGGAAGAAGATTCGGTCGACTCGATCGCACATTGAATGCAGAGTCCGCCGAGTCGAAGAGAGAAGAAGCTTTTGCGCAAAATCTCGCCAAATGCCCCTGTACCATAAGTGTGACACTTCTCGTAACATGCCCACAACTGTCCCAGTGCACCATCTTGAAATATGTTACGTCCAATGCTGTGGAAATGCAACAAATTTAATGGCGTAGGAATGGTAAAAGCCATACAAGAAAATCAGGAGGCCAGGGCTCGACTCTTCTTGCCCCAACATTCATATTTTTTCCTCATAAAAATATGCCTTTGAAATTCTTGCAGCTCGGTGGGAAATACTAAGGCGCTTCAAGGCCAACTCTTGATCCTCCTGCATATTGCGGGCTTAGTTTCCAGTCACATGTGCCGAGGAAAACTTTTCCAAAATTTACTTGCACATGGAATTTCTCAACTACAATGGGCTATATAAAGAGAAGAAAAAGTAAGAGCAACAACCGAGAGTCACTCGAGTTAGTAAAAGTACCAAGAGTCCAAGAAGTTTACTCAGAGAAGAAGAATCGTAGACAGGAGTCGCCTCGAGCATGGACTCGGCGAGAGAAAATGAAAAGAAACAAGGGCTAGGACCCTTAGAAAAAGCCAAAAGAGTCACCTCGACTGAGGGACTCGGCAAGAAAAGATAGGAAACAAGGGCACTGACCCTTAGACGTTTCCGAGAAAAAGCCTACAGGAGTCGCCTCGACTGAGGGACTCGGCGAGTATAGAGAGAAACGACGGGGCACTGACCCTAAACTGTTTCTGAGATAGAAAAAGCCTAATGGGTCACCTCGACCGAGGGACTCGGCAAGAAAAGATAGGAAACAAGGGCACTGACCCTTAGACGTTTCCGAGAAAAAGCCTACAGGAGTCGCCTCGACTGAGGGACTCGGCGAGTATTGAGAGAAACGACGGGGCACTGACCCTAAACTGTTTCTGAGATAGAAAAAACCTAATGGGTCGCCTCGACCGAGGGACTCGGCAAGAAAAGATAGGAAACAAGGGCACTGACCCTTAGACGTTTCTGAGAAAAAGCCTACAGGGGTCGCCTCGACTGAGGGACTCGGCGAGTATTGAGAGAAACGACGGGCACTAACCCTAAACTGTTTCTGAGATAGAAAAAGCCTAATGGGTCGCCTCGACCGAGGGACTCGGCGAGAAATTAAAGAAACAACGGGCACTGACCCTAAATCGTTTCTAAGTAAAGAAAAAGCCTACAGGGGTCGCCTCGACTGAGGGACTCGGCGAGAAAAGAGAAAAGAAACAAGGGTTCCGACCCTTAGACGTTTCTAGAGAAAAGAGAAAAGAAACAAAGGGTTCCGACCCTTAGACGTTTCTAGAGGAGAAAGAAACAAGGGTTCCGACCCTTAGACGTTTCTAGAGAAAAGAGAAAAGAAACAAGGGTTCCGACCTTAGACGTTTCTAGAGAAAAAAGAAAAGAAACAAAGGGTTCCGACCCTTAGACGTTTCTAAAGAAAATAGAACAGAAACAAGGGTTCCGACCTTAGACGTTTCTTAGAGAAAAAGAGAAAGAAACAAGGGTTCCGACCCTTAGACGTTTCTAGAGAAAAGAGAAAAGAAACAAGGGTTCCGACCCTTAGACGTTTCTAGAGAAAAAGAGAAAAGAAACAAGGGTTCCGACCCTTAGACATTTCTAGAGGGAAAAGGAGCTACCACCGAAGAGTCGCCTCGACTGAGGGACTCGGCGAATAAAGAAGGAATCGAGGGTCCGAACCCTTAGAAGTTTATTAAAGAAAGAAAAAGTTACAGCCGAGATTCACTTGGACGGCTAAAGAAAGAAGGGGCTCGAAGCCAGAGGGTCGCATCCACTGAAGCAGTCGGTCATATGGCAAACAGAGAGAAGTCATGAGGATGGAGTCGTGTGGGATCTTGAATAAAGAGTCGGCAAGAATCAAGGGGATAATTTTGAGGCAAGACAATATACTTTTCCATGTCCTGCTAAGCGCGAGACATAGAAAAGTGAGGGACTAGTTGATGGGGTGTGAACCCCGTGGGCTCGGGGCCCAAGAAGAAAAGAGATCAAGCCCAGAAGAAGAAGAGAAGCCCAAGAAGAAAATGGAGCAAGCCCAAAAATAGATATGGGTCAAACCGATGAGTCGGCTCGACCCAGGAGGTCAGCCAGGTAGGGGTCGGTCTAACTAGCCGTTATTCTACATTATCACCCTTAAAGTCCTATTTACTACCCCACCATTCCTAACCTCCACTTATTACCCATCTTATTACCCCATTATTATTATTATCCATAACCCCCTAATTATCACCCATCACTACCCTACTAAATGTCCAACGGACACTTTTGGGATGGGGCTAGCTATAAAAAGGAGGGGAAGACAAGAAGAAAGGGGCAACT
>NW_017618258.1:242500-293901 GCF_001879475.1 Ipomoea nil | reverse complement strand
CCCAAGAAGAAAATGGAGCAAGCCCAAAAATAGATATGGGTCAAACCGATGAGTCGGCTCGACCCAGGAGGTCAGCACGGGTAGGGGGTCGGTCTAACTAGCCGTTATTCCTACATTATCACCCTTAAAGTCCTATTTACTACCCCACCATTCCTAACCTCCCACTTATTACCCCATCTTATTACCCCATTATTATTATTATCCATAACCCCCTAATTATCACCCATCACTACCCTACTAAATGTCCAACGGACACTTTTGGGATGGGCTAGCTATAAAAAGGAGGGAAGACAAGAAGAAAGGGGCAACTCACTCATACACACATGGGAGGACTCTCCCAAGCACTCTTCCTATACACTTAAAGACTACTATTACTCTCCCACAACCACTCTCCCAAGAAGGCCTCATTCCACAATATACCAAGAAGGCTTCATCACTCTTCCAAGCAAGAAGACTCCAAGAGAAGACTCCACCACCATTCCATCAAGAAGCACACTCCGTCTCTCAATGTACAAAAGTATAGCTCTCTCCCTACACAATATGTCTATACTCTATATACAAAATAGCCCTACAACATGTACAAAGATACCTACAAAATATATATATAGTGAATTCAGGCTTGGCACCGCCCAAAAAGGCCCGTGGTTTTCACCTTTCGGTTTCCACGTAAAAATCATCGAGTCATATTTCTTCTATTTTAGTAGCCTTATTATGAAAGGTGTATCCTCCAACCAAAGGTTGTGTTGGACCTCCTTGGGTCCGAAAACCCTAAAACCAACACTGGCGCCGTCTGTGGGGATCGTGACAAAAGGTCGCGTTTGCCTCTTTGTTTGAGCAATTTCGGAAAGCGTCCGCTACGGACGGAGATTGAGAAGGTTCACGGAGTACCGTGGACCAAGAAGAGGACTAGAAGAGAATCAAAAAAAAAGAAAACTGCGTATCGAGGTCTACGAGAGGTAACCATTATCATCTAAAATAGATGTAGTATTTAAATTAAAATGGTTGGCGAAGAGTGGTCGGTCCATCATACTGAGGGACTCGGCCGGGAGAATCAAGAAGTCGGGACGCCGAATAAATGATTCCCCACCACGACCTTAACGGTAGACACCGTGGTCACAATTGTTTTTTTCCGTTTTTCTTTTGGTTATGCGAAAGACTTTGTTTATATTGAGAAAAGACTACCATCACAACAAGAAAATTGAGCCCGCCGACTCGACGCAAATCAATTGCAAAACGGGTTATAGTCGGCTGCCGATACAGGACATATCAGACTCGGCGCAAATCAATTGCATATCTACTGCACGTAGTAATTAAGTATATTGGAAGGGGGCATGTTTTCTTGTGAAATCACATGTGGTGGAAAAGTACGTGAAAAGGGAAAATCTAAGAAAGATGAGGAGAATTAAAGATTTGCAATCCCAAGGCAGTTTGGGGGCCATTTAAACCACTATAGCGTTGTATCAAATCTAATTCGGATGAAGAAAGTTGCTGAGAAATCCGTGAATACAAAGGCACCGAGAGAATCGGGTTGGCCGACTCCCCGTCTGCCTTATGCATGCGGACACTGCCTAGGGGAAAGGCATGGAGTTAATAGGTGGCTGATGGAGATTATTTCACAAAATTTCTGAGGGAGTTAATCTGCTATATCGAGTTCTTAAAGCGACAACACAACTTCCAGACCAGCTCCACCACTGTCGACCAAGCCAGGATCGCCAAGTCGGCCAAATTTGTCGTGTCCAGGCAGATTCAACGCAAAAGCCGAACAACAGAGCAGGCTGATAACTTCTCTTGTTCCTCCCCATCAACTTGCTGCCTAGACATATGAACAAGGTGTAGTCGGCTTCAGGGAAAAAAAATAAGACTTACTCGTTGTTAATGGCAATACAAGCAAGGCCCAGAGTGATGAGATGTACAAATCTTTGGATGAAACTTGCAAGAAGAGAAAGAATAAGCATGGCCACTCCAAGGAGCTCGAGCCTGCCGACTCCCCCCTCTCTGCCAAAAATAACATACTCGACACAATATTTTGAGTCACCGGAGGAGGATCCTTCTTGCCGACTCGTGTCGTCCGCCGAAGCTTCTACAATAGCCGAGACTCTTGTGGAAAAATATTTCGCCCAGTCCGCTGAGTCCGCGACCGAGGCCATCTATCCCGGCGACCTCTACTTAAACGACTTTGCCGAGTCCGCGAATGATGACGGAACGCTGAATAAGTGATCTTCCTCACTCCGTATGATGAATATGAAAAATACACGCAATTATGATACACAAAAGAAAGCAGTCCATCGGCAGTGTGTCCTCCGGGTTGTCTGGTTGTCCCTGGGCAGAAAGTTGTTGTACTGAATTTGATTATTAAGATGCTTCGCTAGAGGAAACAACGTGAGATGAGCTATCATTAGCAAATTCCAGGTTATTCAGGATGAAAAGGGAGATTTTTAGTAGAATGGCATATCATGCGTGGCTGCTGCACAAGGAAACATTTTCTGGTTTGTACCTGTATGTGACAAAGGAGTATGCAATCTTTGTTTGTAATTAACAAGAAGAAAACTGGGATGGCTTCTCTCACCCTATCTCAAGACCTCGATTTCCAGCTGAGCTCATCCCCGTTCATTGGCGACCGACCGCCTGTGGCTAAGGATCGAGTGTCGACTGCGAAACACCACTCGGTCTCGCCTGAACCGCCGCAATGGACCTTCAGAAAACGGAGAGGAGTCGGCCATTTTCCGGCGAACAGAGGAGTAAAATCGGTCAGATCATTCTCATCGCCGGCTGCTTGAAAATCGCCGCCGATCCCCCTAGTCGGCTGAGCCTCCATCATTTTTAAGCTTCCCCGTCCTTTGAATCGACGTCATCCCCTCAATGGAGATTCATACCTGTTAGGTAAATGAAATGAATGCTTGTTAACGGGATGTCTTGCTTAATTGATTTCTTCCTGCGACGGAGTGCAACAAATTAAAGGAGAAGCCCTAAACCACTACCTGGCATCATCCGACTTGCTGGAGCATGCCACGGCCAAAAAGAGCAGGGAGTGTATGCACAAGTAAGGAGGAGAGAATCATGCTGACGAAAAACACTTAACTATCAGAATAGCCTGCCGCGTCGCGAGTCGGATGCCGGGTTGATCACCGTTCTCTTCTCTCGCCATCCGTCGACTGCATGTTCAGCGATAGGAACACATGCCTCGTCGACCATCGATGCTTCAACTCGGCAGTCCATTGGGAAGACAGACTTACGGACTCCGTAGTCAAGGACTCGGCGTCTCGGCCATCCTGCGGCATGCCGCGGAGTCGGGATCCATGGAGTCAGCCTTGATTACGTTCAGAGTCGGCAAGGAGAGGACTCGGCAGTCAAGGAGTCGGTTACATCATCAAAGCCGGAGTCGGTGCACCTCCAGGGACGTCAGCTTCGGGTTCTACCACCCACTATCACCGCCGACAACCTGCATTCAGCTGTTGGTTTACGATCATCTTATATCACAGAGGTTCCTCTTCAGCCGCATTGAATAATCCTTCTACAAATTCAATTTCGGCTCCATCTTTGGCGATAGGATGATGAGAATGGAGCTCCAAGTAATCCGCGCTCCACTTTCAACCGGGTCAAGTCGCCACCTCGCACTCCGCTGCTAGTCTTGCACGATGCTAGGATTGCGCGATGTCCAGTGCTAAGCCTGCGCGATGCTACTGCCACCTGACGCGACCTGCCTGACTTCCGCCACCACACCCCTTGTCTGCATCAAGCTTGCATTCATCAATATTCGCCACTCGGCAACCAACAAGCTAAGGAAGCAATCGGCGGA
The DNA here is from genome assembly GCF_001879475.1 of Ipomoea nil. Lineage (NCBI taxonomy): Eukaryota > Viridiplantae > Streptophyta > Magnoliopsida > Solanales > Convolvulaceae > Ipomoea > Ipomoea nil. The sequence continues at coordinate 290,105 of NW_017618258.1, read as the reverse complement.
GTTTTTGAGTTACTGTTTTCGCCATTGGAAAACTATAATGGAGCACCGAGGGTCAACGAAAGGTGAGTTCTGTTGCTGAGTGGGCAGTCGGAGCATTCGCAAATCACTCTGGCGGCAAGGGGAGCTTGAGGGATATTTTATCGTTTGGTGCATACTGCCTTATGTAAAGGCCATGTATCCCCCTAATACATGGCAATAGGAGGTGTGTGGAGTTACTGAGTGATCAAAAACAATCGCGAGCAGTCGGCCACCAGGCTTCAATGTAGTCGGCCACTTTCCAACAAACAAGGGAGTGGTGAAACAGACCAGATTATCCCACCACTATCACGAGCAAAATCAAGCGAGGGGATTGATGCGGTGTATTCGAATCACGAAGATATTGTTCACAGAGAGGATAACAGCAGTTCTCTGGCCAGGATATCAGCTTCTAGGCCGCCATGCAGATCTTTCACGGTTGACGGATACGCAAAAGAAATAAGTCGACTATTGAGTTGGACTCGGATACCGCCTCTCTTTCCGACTATTCTCACAGCGGACTCGGACAATAAGTATGGAGATGCTCGCTGGACACATGATTCCGGATGGCTTCTAAAAATTCACATAAAAGCCTTCTATAGAAGAACGTGAACTTGCGAGTTGTGAGGGTGAAAACTCCAACTGCTTATGATGAAAAAACAAAGCTTATAGGGAAGACACAAAACAAGGTTCCGGCTTGTGACAGACGATAAGAATATTGCGATCTAGACATGGCAAATAGTGATCTCAGCATAGCAACACAATCAGATCCTTTGAGGATTACCCGTACGCAACTCCGAGCAATCGCCAAGCGGCCATGTACCGCCCAGTCACAGCCAACCCCTGCTCCATATAGTTTTGAGCGTACGGTCTTCATCACCGAATAACTGTAAGGGAACAGTGTTCATCATCAAGAAAGGATGCTAGCAGAGGTGATGAAGCCAAATCCACCATGCGGGAAGAAGATTCGGTCGACTCGATCGCACATTGAATGCAGAGTCCGCCGAGTCGAAGAGAGAAGAAGCTTTTGCGCAAAATCTCGCCAAATGCCCCTGTACCATAAGTGTGACACTTCTCGTAACATGCCCACAACTGTCCCAGTGCACCATCTTGAAATATGTTACGTCCAATGCTGTGGAAATGCAACAAATTTAATGGCGTAGGAATGGTAAAAGCCATACAAGAAAATCAGGAGGCCAGGGCTCGACTCTTCTTGCCCCAACATTCATATTTTTCCTCATAAAATATGCCTTTGAAATTCTTGCAGCTCGGTGGGAAATACTAAGGCGCTTCAAGGCCAACTCTTGATCCTCCTGCATATTGCGGGCTTAGTTTCCAGTCACATGTGCCGAGGAAAACTTTCCAAAATTTACTTGCACATGGAATTTCTCAACTACAATGGGCTATATAAAGAGAAGAAAAAGTAAGAGCAACAACCGAGAGTCACTCGAGTTAGTAAAAGTACCAAGAGTCCAAGAAGTTTACTCAGAGAAGAAGAATCGTAGACAGGAGTCGCCTCGAGCATGGACTCGGCGAGAGAAAATGAAAAGAAACAAGGGCTAGGACCCTTAGAAAAAGCCAAAAGAGTCACCTCGACTGAGGGACTCGGCAAGAAAAGATAGGAAACAAGGGCACTGACCCTTAGACGTTTCCGAGAAAAAGCCTACAGGAGTCGCCTCGATTGAGGGACTCGGCGAGTATAGAGAGAAACGACGGGGCACTGACCCTAAACTGTTTCTGAGATAGAAAAAGCCTAATGGGTCACCTCGACCGAGGGACTCGGCAAGAAAAGATAGGAAACAAGGGCACTGACCCTTAGACGTTTCCGAGAAAAAGCCTACAGGAGTCGCCTCGACTGAGGGACTCGGCGAGTATTGAGAGAAACGACGGGGCACTGACCCTAAACTGTTTCTGAGATAGAAAAAACCTAATGGGTCGCCTCGACCGAGGGACTCGGCAAGAAAAGATAGGAAACAAGGGCACTGACCCTTAGACGTTTCTGAGAAAAAGCCTACAGGGGTCGCCTCGACTGAGGGACTCGGCGAGTATTGAGAGAAACGACGGGGCACTAACCCTAAACTGTTTCTGAGATAGAAAAAGCCTAATGGGTCGCCTCGACCGAGGGACTCGGCGAGAAATTAAAGAAACAACGGGGCACTGACCCTAAATCGTTTCTAAGTAAAGAAAAAGCCTACAGGGGTCGCCTCGACTGAGGGACTCGGCGAGAAAAGAGAAAAGAAACAAGGGTTCCGACCCTTAGACGTTTCTAGAGAAAAGAGAAAAGAAACAAAGGGTTCCGACCCTTAGACGTTTCTAGAGAAAAGAGAAAGGAAACAAGGGTTCCGACCCTTAGACGTTTCTAGAGAAAAGAGAAAAGAAACAAGGGTTCCGACCCTTAGACGTTTCTAGAGAAAAAAGAAAAGAAACAAAGGGTTCCGACCCTTAGACGTTTCTAAAGAAAATAGAACAGAAACAAGGGTTCCGACCCTTAGACGTTTCTTAGAGAAAAAGAGAAAAGAAACAAGGGTTCCGACCCTTAGACGTTTCTAGAGAAAAGAGAAAAGAAACAAGGGTTCCGACCCTTAGACGTTTCTAGAGAAAAAGAGAAAAGAAACAAGGGTTCCGACCCTTAGACATTTCTAGAGGGAAAAGGAGCTACCACCGAAGAGTCGCCTCGACTGAGGGACTCGGCGAATAAAGAAGGAATCGAGGGTCCGAACCCTTAGAAGTTTATTAAAGAAAGAAAAAGTTACAGCCGAGATTCACTTGGACGGCTAAAGAAAGAAGGGGCTCGAAGCCAGAGGGTCGCATCCACTGAAGCAGTCGGTCATATGGCAAACGGAGAGAAGTCATGAGGATGGAGTCGTGTGGGATCTTGAATAAAGAGTCGGCAAGAATCAAGGGGGATAATTTTGAGGCAAGACAATATACTTTTCCATGTCCTGCTAAGCGCGAGACATAGAAAAGTGAGGGACTAGTTGATGGGGTGTGAACCCCGTGGGCTCGGGGCCCAAGAAGAAAAGAGATCAAGCCCAGAAGAAGAAGAGAAGCCCAAGAAGAAAATGGAGCAAGCCCAAAAATAGATATGGGTCAAACCGATGAGTCGGCTCGACCCAGGAGGTCAGCACGGGTAGGGGGTCGGTCTAACTAGCCGTTATTCCTACATTATCACCCTTAAAGTCCTATTTACTACCCCACCATTCCTAACCTCCCACTTATTACCCCATCTTATTACCCCATTATTATTATTATCCATAACCCCCTAATTATCACCCATCACTACCCTACTAAATGTCCAACGGACACTTTTGGGATGGGCTAGCTATAAAAAGGAGGGGAAGACAAGAAGAAAGGGGCAACTCACTCATACACACATGGGAGGACTCTCCCAAGCACTCTTCCTATACACTTAAAGACTACTATTACTCTCCCACAACCACTCTCCCAAGAAGGCCTCATTCCACAATATACCAAGAAGGCTTCATCACTCTTCCAAGCAAGAAGACTCCAAGAGAAGACTCCACCACCATTCCATCAAGAAGCACACTCCGTCTCTCAATGTACAAAAGTATAGCTCTCTCCCTACACAATATGTCTATACTCTATATACAAAATAGCCCTACAACATGTACAAAGATACCTACAAAATATATATATAGTGAATTCAGGCTTGGCACCGCCCAAAAAGGCCCGTGGTTTTCACCTTTCGGTTTCCACGTAAAAATCATCGAGTCATATTTCTTCTATTTTAGTAGCCTTATTATGAAAGGTGTATCCTCCAACCAAAGGTTGTGTTGGACCTCCTTGGGTCCGAAAACCCTAAAACCAACACTGGCGCCGTCTGTGGGGATCGTGACAAAAGGTCGCGTTTGCCTCTTTGTTTGAGCAATTTCGGAAAGCGTCCGCTACGGACGGAAGATTGAGAAGGTTCACGGAGTACCGTGGACCAAGAAGAGGACTAGAAGAGAATCAAACAAAGAAAACTGCGTATCGAGGTCTACGAGAGGTAACCATTATCATCTAAAATAGATGTAGTATTTAAATTAAAATGGTTGGCGAAGAGTGGTCGGTCCATCATACTGAGGGACTCGGCCGGGAGAATCAAGAAGTCGGGACGCCGAATAAATGATTCCCCCACCACGACCTTAACGGTAGACACCGTGGTCACAATTGTTTTTTTCCGTTTTTCTTTTGGTTATGCGAAAGACTTTGTTTATATTGAGAAAAGACTACCATCACAACAAGAAAATTGAGCCCGCCGACTCGACGCAAATCAATTGCAAAACGGGTTATAGTCGGCTGCCGATACAAGACATATCAGACTCGGCGCAAATCAATTGCATATCTACTGCACGTAGTAATTAAGTATATTGGAAGGGGGCATGTTTTCTTGTGAAATCACATGTGGTGGAAAAGTATGTGAAAAGGGAAAATCTAAGAAAGATGAGGAGAATTAAAGATTTGCAATCCCAAGGCAGTTTGGGGGCCATTTAAACCACTATAGCGTTGTATCAAATCTAATTCGGATGAAGAAAGTTGCTGAGAAATCCGTGAATACAAAGGCACCGAGAGAATCGGGTTGGCCGACTCCCCGTCTGCCTTATGCATGCGGACACTGCCTAGGGGAAAGGCATGGAGTTAATAGGTGGCTGATGGAGATTATTTCACAAAATTTCTGAGGGAGTTAATCTGCTATATCGAGTTCTTAAAGCGACAACACAACTTCCAGACCAGCTCCACCACTGTCGACCAAGCCAGGATCGCCAAGTCGGCCAAATTTGTCGTGTCCAGGCAGATTCAACGCAAAAGCCGAACAACAGAGCAGGCTGATAACTTCTCTTGTTCCTCCCCATCAACTTGCTGCCTAGACATATGAACAAGGTGTAGTCGGCTTCAGGGAAAAAAAATAAGACTTACTCGTTGTTAATGGCAATACAAGCAAGGCCCAGAGTGATGAGATGTACAAATCTTTGGATGAAACTTGCAAGAAGAGAAAGAATAAGCATGGCCACTCCCAAGGAGCTCGAGCCTGCCGACTCCCCCCCTCTCTGCCAAAAATAACATACTCGACACAATATTTTGAGTCACCGGAGGAGGATCCTTCTTGCCGACTCGTGTCGTCCGCCGAAGCTTCTACAATAGCCGAGACTCTTGTGGAAAAATATTTCGCCCAGTCCGCTGAGTCCGCGACCGAGGCCATCTATCCCGGCGACCTCTACTTAAACGACTTTGCCGAGTCCGCGAATGATGACGGAACGCTGAATAAGTGATCTTCCTCACTCCGTATGATGAATATGAAAAATACACGCAATTATGATACACAAAAGAAAGCAGTCCATCGGCAGTGTGTCCTCCGGGTTGTCTGGTTGTCCCTGGGCAGAAAGTTGTTGTACTGAATTTGATTATTAAGATGCTTCGCTAGAGGAAACAACGTGAGATGAGCTATCATTAGCAAATTCCAGGTTATTCAGGATGAAAAGGGAGATTTTTAGTAGAATGGCATATCATGCGTGGCTGCTGCACAAGGAAACATTTTCTGGTTTGTACCTGTATGTGACAAAGGAGTATGCAATCTTTGTTTGTAATTAACAAGAAGAAAACTGGGATGGCTTCTCTCACCCTATCTCAAGACCTCGATTTCCAGCTGAGCTCATCCCCGTTCATTGGCGACCGACCGCCTGTGGCTAAGGATCGAGTGTCGACTGCGAAACACCACTCGGTCTCGCCTGAACCGCCGCAATGGACCTTCAGAAAACGGAGAGGAGTCGGCCATTTTCCGGCGAACAGAGGAGTAAAATCGGTCAGATCATTCTCATCGCCGGCTGCTTGAAAATCGCCGCCGATCCCCCTAGTCAGCTAAGCCTCCATCATTTTTAAGCTTCCCCGTCCTTTGAATCGACGTCATCCCCTCAATGGAGATTCATACCTGTTAGGTAAATGAAATGAATGCTTGTTAACGGGATGTCTTGCTTAATTGATTTCTTCCTGCGACGGAGTGCAACAAATTAAAAGAGAAGCCCTAAACCACTACCTGGCATCATCCGACTTGCTGGAGCATGCCACGGCAAAAAAGAGCAGGGAGTGTATGCACAAGTAAGGAGGAGAGAATCATGCTGACGGAAAAACACTTAACTATCAGAATAGCCTGCCGCGTCGCGAGTCGGATGCCGGGTTGATCACCGTTCTCTTCTCTCGCCATCCGTCGACTGCATGTTCAGCGATAGGAACACATGCCTCGTCGACCATCGATGCTTCAACTCGGCAGTCCATTGGGAAGACAGACTTACGGACTCCGTAGTCAAGGACTCGGCGTCTCGGCCATCCTGCGGCATGCCGCGGAGTCGGGATCCATGGAGTCAGCCTTGATTACGTTCAGAGTCGGCAAGGAGAGGACTCGACAGTCAAGGAGTCGGTTACATCATCAAAGCCGGAGTCGGTGCACCTCAAGGGACGTCAGCTTCGGGTTCTACCACCCACTATCACCGCCGACAACCTGCATTCAGCTGTTGGTTTACGATCATCTTATATCACAGAGGGTTCCTCTTCAGCCGCATTGAATAATCCTTCTACAAATTCAATTTCGGCTCCATCTTTGGCGATAGGATGATGAGAATGGAGCTCCAAGTAATCCGCGCTCCACTTTCAACCGGGTCAAGTCGCCACCTCGCACTCCGCTGCTAGTCTTGCACGATGCTAAGATTGCGCGATGTCCAGTGCTAAGCCTGCGCGATGCTACTGCCACCTGACGCGACCTGCCTGACTTCCGCCACCACACCCCTTGTCTGCATCAAGCTTGCATTCATCAATATTCGCCACTCGGCAACCAACAAGCTAAGGAAGCAATCGGCGGAGTTTTTGAGTTACTGTTTTCGCCATTGGAAAACTATAACGGAGCACCGAGGGTCAACGAAAGGTGAGTTCTGTTGCTGAGTGGGCAGTCGGAGCATTCGCAAATCACTCTGGCGGCAAGGGGAGCTTGAGGGGATATTTTATCGTTTGGTGCATACTGCCTTATGTAAAGGCCATGTATCCCCCTAATAAATGGCAATAGGAGGTGTGTTGGAGTTACTGAGTGATCAAAAACAATCGCGAGCAGTCGGCCACCAGGCTTCAATGTAGTCGGCCACTTTCCAACAAACAAGGGAGTGGTGAAACAGACCAGACTATCCCACCACTATCACGAGCAAAATCAAGCGAGGGGATTGATGCGGTGTATTCGAATCACGAAGATATTGTTCACAGAGAGGATAACAGCAGTTCTCTGGCCAGGATATCAGCTTCTAGGCCGCCATGCAGATCTTTCACGGTTGACGGATACGCAAAAGAAATAAGTCGACTATTGAGTTGGACTCGGATACCGCCTCTCTTTCCGACTATTCTCACAGCGGACTCGGACAATAAGTATGGAGATGCTCGCTGGACACATGATTCCGGATGGCTTCTAAAAATTCACATAAAAGCCTTCTATAGAAGAACGTGAACTTGCGAGTTGTGAGGGTGAAAACTCCAACTGCTTATGATGAAAAAACAAAGCTTATAGGGAAGACACAAAACAAGGTTCCGGCTTGTGACAGACGATAAGAATATTGCGATCTAGACATGGCAAATAGTGATCTCAGCATAGCAACACAATCAGATCCTTTGAGGATTACCCGTACGCAACTCCGAGCAATCGCCAAGCGGCCATGTACCGCCCAGTCACAGCCAACCCCTGCTCCATATAGTTTTGAGCGTACGGTCTTCATCACCGAATAACTGTAAGGGAACAGTGTTCATCATCAAGAAAGGATGCTAGCAGAGGTGATGAAGCCAAATCCACCATGCGGGAAGAAGATTCGGTCGACTCGATCGCACATTGAATGCAGAGTCCGCCGAGTCGAAGAGAGAAGAAGCTTTTGCGCAAAATCTCGCCAAATGCCCCTGTACCATAAGTGTGACACTTCTCGTAACATGCCCACAACTGTCCCAGTGCACCATCTTGAAATATGTTACGTCCAATGCTGTGGAAATGCAACAAATTTAATGGCGTAGGAATGGTAAAAGCCATACAAGAAAATCAGGAGGCCAGGGCTCGACTCTTCTTGCCCCAACATTCATATTTTTTCCTCATAAAAATATGCCTTTGAAATTCTTGCAGCTCGGTGGGAAATACTAAGGCGCTTCAAGGCCAACTCTTGATCCTCCTGCATATTGCGGGCTTAGTTTCCAGTCACATGTGCCGAGGAAAACTTTTCCAAAATTTACTTGCACATGGAATTTCTCAACTACAATGGGCTATATAAAGAGAAGAAAAAGTAAGAGCAACAACCGAGAGTCACTCGAGTTAGTAAAAGTACCAAGAGTCCAAGAAGTTTACTCAGAGAAGAAGAATCGTAGACAGGAGTCGCCTCGAGCATGGACTCGGCGAGAGAAAATGAAAAGAAACAAGGGCTAGGACCCTTAGAAAAAGCCAAAAGAGTCACCTCGACTGAGGGACTCGGCAAGAAAAGATAGGAAACAAGGGCACTGACCCTTAGACGTTTCCGAGAAAAAGCCTACAGGAGTCGCCTCGACTGAGGGACTCGGCGAGTATAGAGAGAAACGACGGGGCACTGACCCTAAACTATTTCTGAGATAGAAAAAGCCTAATGGGTCACCTCGACCGAGGGACTCGGCAAGAAAAGATAGGAAACAAGGGCACTGACCCTTAGACGTTTCCGAGAAAAAGCCTACAGGAGTCGCCTCGACTGAGGGACTCGGCGAGTATTGAGAGAAACGACGGGGCACTGACCCTAAACTGTTTCTGAGATAGAAAAAACCTAATGGGTCGCCTCGACCGAGGGACTCGGCAAGAAAAGATAGGAAACAAGGGCACTGACCCTTAGACGTTTCTGAGAAAAAGCCTACAGGGGTCGCCTCGACTGAGGGACTCGGCGAGTATTGAGAGAAACGACGGGGCACTAACCCTAAACTGTTTCTGAGATAGAAAAAGCCTAATGGGTCGCCTCGACCGAGGGACTCGGCGAGAAATTAAAGAAACAACGGGGCACTGACCCTAAATCGTTTCTAAGTAAAGAAAAAGCCTACAGGGGTCGCCTCGACTGAGGGACTCGGCGAGAAAAGAGAAAAGAAACAAGGGTTCCGACCCTTAGACGTTTCTAGAGAAAAGAGAAAAGAAACAAAGGGTTCCGACCCTTAGACGTTTCTAGAGAAAAGAGAAAGGAAACAAGGGTTCCGACCCTTAGACGTTTCTAGAGAAAAGAGAAAAGAAACAAGGGTTCCGACCCTTAGACGTTTCTAGAGAAAAAAGAAAAGAAACAAAGGGTTCCGACCCTTAGACGTTTCTAAAGAAAATAGAACAGAAACAAGGGTTCCGACACTTAGACGTTTCTTAGAGAAAAAGAGAAAAGAAACAAGGGTTCCGACCCTTAGACGTTTCTAGAGAAAAGAGAAAAGAAACAAGGGTTCCGACCCTTAGACGTTTCTAGAGAAAAAGAGAAAAGAAACAAGGGTTCCGACCCTTAGACATTTCTAGAGGGAAAAGGAGCTACCACCGAAGAGTCGCCTCGACTGAGGGACTCGGCGAATAAAGAAGGAATCGAGGGTCCGAACCCTTAGAAGTTTATTAAAGAAAGAAAAAGTTACAGCCGAGATTCACTTGGACGGCTAAAGAAAGAAGGGGCTCGAAGCCAGAGGGTCGCATCCACTGAAGCAGTCGGTCATATGGCAAACAGAGAGAAGTCATGAGGATGGAGTCGTGTGGGATCTTGAATAAAGAGTCGGCAAGAATCAAGGGGGATAATTTTGAGGCAAGACAATATACTTTTCCATGTCCTGCTAAGCGCGAGACATAGAAAAGTGAGGGACTAGTTGATGGGGTGTGAACCCCGTGGGCTCGGGGCCCAAGAAGAAAAGAGATCAAGCCCAGAAGAAGAAGAGAAGCCCAAGAAGAAAATGGAGCAAGCCCAAAAATAGATATGGGTCAAACCGATGAGTCGGCTCGACCCAGGAGGTCAGCACAGGTAGGGGGTCGGTCTAACTAGCCGTTATTCCTACATTATCACCCTTAAAGTCCTATTTACTACCCCACCATTCCTAACCTCCCACTTATTACCCCATCTTATTACCCCATTATTATTATTATCCATAACCCCCTAATTATCACCCATCACTACCCTACTAAATGTCCAACGGACACTTTTGGGATGGGCTAGCTATAAAAAGGAGGGGAAGACAAGAAGAAAGGGGCAACTCACTCATACACACATGGGAGGACTCTCCCAAGCACTCTTCCTATACACTTAAAGACTACTATTACTCTCCCACAACCACTCTCCCAAGAAGGCCTCATTCCACAATATACCAAGAAGGCTTCATCACTCTTCCAAGCAAGAAGACTCCAAGAGAAGACTCCACCACCATTCCATCAAGAAGCACACTCCGTCTCTCAATGTACAAAAGTATAGCTCTCTCCCTACACAATATGTCTATACTCTATATACAAAATAGCCCTACAACATGTACAAAGATACCTACAAAATATATATATAGTGAATTCAGGCTTGGCACCGCCCAAAAAGGCCCGTAGTTTTCACCTTTCGGTTTCCACGTAAAAATCATCGAGTCATATTTCTTCTATTTTAGTAGCCTTATTATGAAAGGTGTATCCTCCAACCAAAGGTTGTGTTGGACCTCCTTGGGTCCGAAAACCCTAAAACCAACAGCTTTAACTTGAGCCTTTAAGTTATAACTACGTAAACTAACTCATTTATCATATCTTAAATGCTGTGCGACAATATATAGGAGATATGGATCGGAGTGATGTATAAAAAATGCAATACACTTGAATATGTTCATGGGGTTCAAGAGTTTATAAAAATCGCCGAGGAATATGTAAGTCAAATTGGTGAAAATTATATAGTGTGCCCTTGTTATGATTGTAGAAATTTAAAAAAGTTTCGTAGTTCTAAACAAATTAAGAATCATTTGATACGATGTGAGCATGATACACATGTTTATAATGTAAGTATTTTTTATAATGTTTCTATATTTAAAAACTTTTCTTTAGTCTTTCATTGTTATTAAGTATCTACGTTAGATGTCTTCATCGGATTAGCAACAAAATTGGAGTTACCAAAATTGGATTTCTCTGCCCAAGGACAATTTCAAGGGACCGTGTAGTCCAGAATTCTGATAGGGTTACACAATATCTTATGCATGCCCTGGATCGACAAAAGGATTGAAAATTTATTTTAGCTCAATACCATCAAGAGTGAGAAAACTAAATTTATATTTTTTATTATTTATATAAGAGTTAATCAATGATTTGGCCCCTCAATTATTAGCGAACGGTCAATGTAGTCCCTTAATTTCTTATTCATCGATTTGGTCCCCGAAAATAATTGTTTTTAGTCGATTTAGTCCCTCGAAGCGGCAACTCTCGTCTGGACCTCCGGCAACAAAGTAGAACCATCCCGGATATCTACTCGCATTAAGTCCCAGATTGTGGACGTATCCACCGCACTCGAGTTCTATTGATTCACCACGGAGGAAACGAAGGCCAGCAGGGGTGCATCGGTGGTCTCATATTGATCAATGGAGCCTTCCATCGACGTCACAGCCTTCGTAGAATCGTGATCGGCGATCTCGGGATAGCGATTTGTGATCGCGTTGATGATCGCTGAGAGCCATCATCGACACCGGAACAGTGCCAAAAATCGTCGCCGAAGTCGCGATTGGGGAAATCGCAATCGGCGTCCGATCGTCTCGCTGTTGGTCGCGATGTGAAGCGGCTGTGTAGGAGACCATTTTGGCTGGTATCGATTCATCGTCGCCTGTGTGCAGTCGTTGGATCGCTGACGGAAAGAGGTTGACGCCTTTGCGGCCTAACGCGATTCAGTTCGCGTTCGACTTCATCAGGGTGCGATCCACACATCTCCATGCCCGTCTCAACGTCCGATCAGATCGCCGATTAGAGGTCGTTGGCGTCGGTGGCTATCGAAGAAATGATGGCCTGGGTATAAGAAGATGACTCAAGACAAGAAAAGACCAAAATGCCCCTGCTAAATCGGAGTTCTCGTCGGTTTGTTGATGGAAGACGACCGGAGGGACTAAATCGACTAAAAGCAATTATTTTCGGGGACCAAATCGATGAATAAGGAAGTAAGGGGCTACATTGACCGTTCGCTAATAATTGAGGGACGAAATCGTTGATTAACTCTTTATATAACTTAATTGAATTATTTTTGAATAACGTTTAACATATTTATTTATTTTTAAATTCTGTAGAAATCAATGGATGCTTCTAGTTATTTGTGTTGAATCAAAAAAAGTATATGTATTAGACTCCCTTGCATGTAATCGCCACTTGGAGATTAAGCCCGGCCCACATTGAATGTGTAAGTACACACATATATATATCTATTGAAAATTATTAACCATTATTGTTTATAAATTATTTATGAGTGTATATTATAGGGCATTTCGATCGGTTGTAAATTTACGAGGGAAAAGAACTAAAAACAACGTTGATTGGAATGAAATTGAGGTATATATTAAAATTAGAGTATTAATATTTTTTTACAATTTTATTAGTAGTGTTTTTATTGTTTAACTTACTAATATATATACATAGAAACTCATATTTTGTAGTGTCCTCGACAACCGGGTACCGTGGAGTGCGGGTATTATGTGATGAGATACATGTATGAAATATGCACTCTATATTATGAATTTGAACATTTAGAAACTGTATGTAAAATTTATTAAAACAAAATACTTTTAAATTATACTTTATTAATGTTAAAACTAATTATATGATTATTTTAAATTTTTCTAGGTATTTGGGGCAAAGTCTTACTCAAGAGTGAAAATTGATGAGATTCGTGAGGTTTGGACCAAATATTTTACTGAAGAATGCATATAAATGTTTGTGGGCCAGTAAACGTGTTGATTTAGATATTGCATGTACTGTTGAACTCTTATTTGGTTAATTTTAATGATGTGTTGGTACTTAGCTAGCTTATTACATGTATGTGTTGAGAACTTTGAAGTGTTGATATTGTTGTAAATGTATTAAAGTGGTAAAATGTTGGTAATAATGTATGTTGTGAATGTATTGAAGTTTTGTTGAAAGCTTTGAAGTGGCAGTGGCAGTGGCTGTACAGGATGTGAATAATGTTTTTTGTATAGGATAAAAAGTGGAAATTTTATCAAATAAATATAAAAAAAAATATAATACGCGTCCAGAGTTCATGAACTTATTTTTTTTAAAAAAATAAACACTATATGCGTCAAAAGTTTATGAACATTGGACGCGTGTAGTGTTTATTTTTTTAAAAAAAATATTATACGCGTCGAAAGTTCCTGAACTTTGGACGCATATAGTCTATTATGCGCATCCAAAATTACCTTGGACGCAGATTGTTCATATCCGCGTCTCTTACATATGTGTCCAAGTAACTTTGGACGCGTATTGTAACACCCATCATTTTAAAAATAATTAAAAGCTTATATAAATAACGCAAACTATTATTGATCATCCCAAACAGAGCATAAACAATCTGTAAGAGTCGGGGTACTATGACACATCTAGGTTTGAGAACCTAGATGCACATGCTAGACTAACTGAACAAGGCATAAACTATAATTAACATCCATAATACAATTCAAGGCTCATAGGCATCTAAATACTACTAAGCTAAATCTACGGGTCCATCTAACGCGCTCCTTAGCTAAGATCGTCACCTGAAAACATATCGTAGCAACCGTCAGCGAATGATGCTGAGTAAACCACTCCCACGCGTTAAGTACAATAAATATAAGTATAGGAAATAATTTTGAAACTGGAATACATATATAGCCTTAAGCAACACTAGCTTTCAAATCAGAATCAGGACTCAGAATATAATAACGGACGACATCACGACTACCACTAATCATGCGTCCTATGATTACCAGGCATAATAAACAGGCAAGCACATGATTAACAATTAAAGATAAGTAATAGGATTCAGTAACCATCAATTAGCAAATAAGCATCAGAACACACAAACCAAGTTCCAACCTTATACCAAGTTCCAACCTTTACTCCTCTCCATCCTTATATCAGTTCTAACCTGTACCTCCAAGCCACCCTTATATCACCTCCCTTATTCCTCCGGAGCAACTACATGCCCCACTCCGTAACCACCAACAAGTCCACCAACATGGTAGCACCGAAGTGTCATTCGCATAGTCCGTGCCTCTAGCACCACTACCAAGGGGTCAGCGCATATAGCTCTAACATGACACCGCGACGCTTATACCCTGACCCAAGCCTTTAGCCAGCAAGTCTAATGGGTGATCCGTGCCTTTAGCATGATAACCGAGCACTCGTTGTGCTTTCCTCCAACAATTCATTTCCACCAATCACAATCTCATTCTCATCAGTCACATCGATCATTGCGCAATGATCACCACACTCATCATCATTCAATCAATAAATCATATAATCAACAATAACAATCAAGGTACAATAACAAACGATACACACTACACATAAATTCCTAGAATGGTACTCAAAACATCATACGAGACTCATAAACATCAAACGGGATACAACAGATCACGGGGGAAAACATCTCGCCGCACACTCACTTTCCAGCGGGTGGGCGATGGGTGGTGGACCACCCGCCGGTGGGCGTCCTCTTTCCAGCGGGTGGCCGGCGGGCAGGCCACTGCCCGTGATGCGAACTTGGTTGGCCCGATCGTTTCTTCACACTCAAATTACAAAGAATATCATAGAATAATTTACCGGTAAATTGTTGCTTCTTGTGGTCGCAACATTTCCTCCCTCTTTAGAGGGATTCGTCCTCGAATCCATGTTCCAGACACCGTTGAAGCTTCATGAGTCTTTGTGATGAGACAACCGTGTGCTCTGATACCAAATGATGCGAACCTGGTTGGCCCGATCTTCTCTTCACACTCCAATTACAAAAATATTGTAGGATGGTTTATTCGGTTGGGTGAATTTGAATTGAAGGTTTGATTTAGGTTGGGGAAAAGGGCAAATTTTTGAATTTTTATAAGTCCTCGACCACACCGGATTATACGGTGATACGTAGGATAAGAATGACGCCACAAGTGGGGTTTTACACTTGATAAGTCAGGTTTGCCATGACCAACTCACAGCCGAACGCATTTCGAGTTCCAGAAAACACTCAATTTTGCTAATTCAAAAATTCTCAACTCTGTTTTTATTCATATCAGACAACTGTATTTATAGTTGTAGAATCCTAGTTTCGTTGGACACTTCCCAAGATAACTAAAAATTCTAACAAACTACAAATAAATTAATCATGATAAACATGAATAACAAATAATAAAGAAAACTAAGATAAAAAAAACTCCTAAATCTAATTTAATACTAACTAACAATAAACAGTATATTTAAATTCCAAATTAACTAACTAAATAATTAATATAATAATTCCCTAAAAACTAATTAATTCAAAATTATAATAGCACCATAATTTATTAACAACTCAATCATGGATGGCTCATGTATTCGCAACATTCCGCCTGCTACCCGCTGTAACTTGGGTAGCTGGGCAGCGGGTAGGTGGTGGGGACTCGTCCCCCACCTACCCCCCACTGGTACGAAGGTAGAATTCCCAGTTCGGGGTTCGTTCGTGGAACACAAAACCATGTCCGAACACATTCTGGCACGTAACAACAACATCACAGATTCAATTAACGAAGATTAAACCAAGAATCATTCCAATTACGTTCTAGCACGATTCTTAAACATGTCAAGACCCGACATCAACCATATAACGGTTCAGGAGCATCCGGAACCTCAAGAACATCAAGAAATCTATATGCAAAGCCCTAAAGACAAGTTCTAGGCTAGACTCAACACCCGAGCATGCATAAGCCCACCCAATAACACCAAGAATATCATAACACGAGATTCACGATATAAACCCTAGGGACAAGCTCTAGACATAATTAAATACTAGATCACACATATAATCAATCACAACATCAAGATCATCAAGATTATCAAATAAACACAACATAAACCCTAGGCAAAGCTCTATCAAGACTCAATCACAGAATCACACATCAAAGGAGCCAATAATCAAGATATAGCAAGGAAGATAGGTTTTTTAAGACATGAGTTACCTCTTAGCCCTAATCGATTTCCCTCGGCTACTAAGGTTCTTCCCTACTCCCAATCGATCTTCCTAAGCTTACTGGTGGGGGATTTCCTTGGCTGGATTTCCTCAGAGATTTTCGAGTAAGAAGGATGTGAGGAAGGGTTCTATCTGCTTCCTAATCTTCTATTTATATGTTTAAGGGAAACCTATTCAGAGTCTGGATGATAAGGCCCACTTTCCTTATTCCCTACGGGCTTAAGGTTTCTAGTTCAGGCAAAGGTTCACGATCCATTGAGGACCGCAGAGATTAATTAAGAGAATTATAATTGGATTAAATCCTTCTTAATTATTTTAATTAACAGAATTAATTTAATAATTAATTCGGGTCTGAAGGCCGTAACACGGGGTGTTACACGTATTGTACATTTGCTTGGACGCGTATGATTGTTTCTGTACTAGTGAATTCGCTATCCGCTAATTGTTAACTGCTGATTACAGAACAAGGCCGATGAGGTGTGGAGTTTAACCTTGATTGGCCTATCTAATAACTATGAGAAAAATAGTATTAGTATTTTAGATGCGTCTCCCGTAACTTCAATTAGCTCATTACATGATCCTCAATCCTTAAGTTTGTGTATGCACTAAAGTAGGGATCGATTTAATGATCTAAATTTCTCTCTCTCTCTCTCTCTCTCTCTCTCTCTCTCTCTCTCTCTTCTCTCGCTTTATTGATTGTGTTACGTCGCATGCTCAATTGTCACTTTAATTAGTTTCTTGTCCAATTTGTGTATATGCATCTACTTGCCAATTGTTTTGATTACATGTCCTATTCTTGTGCTAAAAATGCATGATTAACTTTTCTAAAAAAAATAGAGTCTAAATCAATTAAGATTGACCATTTGCCGGCTCTTCCCAAATGCTACATAGATGCGGGTTTTCGGCCGAGAAGCCACTTATGCCGCGGCTCTTCTCTTGCAAACAGGAACTTTTTTGGCTGCCACAAATGGACAACTGCCGGGATGCTTCTCACTGCTAATGGCTGAAGCACTTGCGTGTAAGGAAGCTTTATCTTGGCTAAGAAATCGGAATGTGACGGATGTGAACCTCTTAACGGACTGTTCGGGGTTACGGAACTCATTACTGCATGCTCCCACGGCTATACGATCCTATGTTGGTGTTGTTATAGACCAATGTAGGACGCTTTTATCTCTATTTAGTCTTTATTCAGTTTATGTTATTTCTAGGTCGGTTAATTTACATGTTCATACTTTAGCATCAGTAGTTTTTGATCAGGAACACTCTATGTTTTGGGACTCTGTCCCCCTGATTCTATTGCTTCTTTCATTCATTAATATACGCATGCCCGGATTTTGGGCTGTGCAAGCTGGGCTACCGCACAGGGCCTCAAATTTTAGAGGGGCCCCAAATTTTAGAAGCTCAATATTTTATTTTTACCTAGTTAGTTTAAAAATAAAAATTAAAAGTTTTTAATTAAACTTAAAAGGCTTTATAAAGAAATGGTAGGAACATGTATTTATTTTATTTTAACTTTGAGGTCTAAGGTTCAAAACTTGTGCACACTATTATTATTATTCCATAATATGTCTATTTTTACCTGTGCGTTGCACGGAAAAGATTTGTTATAATCTTAAAATGATAACAACGAATATTATATAGTTCAATTGATGAAATGGATTGTATCGATTATGTTTTTTTTTTTATGTTATCCTTGCTTGAATTCGAACAAATAATTGCCCAATTATCTGTGCGATGCACGGATAATTTTTTTTTTGTTATATATCTATACTATATATAAAAACAAAATCCTGAAATTTTAACTTCCCGCCCAATTCCTAAAAAATCTCTCTTCCTAATAAAATATATTGATTTCTACTTTCCCATTCGTACAATAATTCTGCGTTAAAATTCTAATCTAATATTATAAAATAGTGTAATATAATCTATACTATATATAAAAACAAAATCCTGAAATCGGCCTCCTCAGCGGGCCGCCTTGCCGGCTAAACCGGCCTTTAATTTTATATATATATTTTTTTAAGTTGTAAAGTGTCAAAATTTCGACAAGGCATAACTTTTTACTCCGTTGTCCGTTTTGGAGAAATGTTTTTTTGAAATCGCGTATTTTTTTGAGATCTATCCACCGCAAACTGTCGTAGGCGGTTTGGCCCACCAATTTCTAAAAAAAATACTTTATTAAAGTGTTTCTAAGAAAAAACTTTGAGAACCTTATGTTTTATTAATGAATTTTTAAAAATTTTAATTAAACAATTGTCCCGTGCATTATTTAATAATCTTTCTTTATAATTGGTCAAATTATTTAATTACGGTAAATTTGAAAATAATTAATGATGGTAATAGAAATCCTAGAAGAATATAGAATTGAACAATATTTAATTATTGTTATATTATTATTGTGACTCACGAAATACAAGAGTTAATGCCATTTTTGGTCCTAGACTTATTGAGGCATTGACACTTTTCATCCTCCATAATAAAAATTGCCACTTAGTAGCCACTGTTTTTGATTGTTGGACAGTTTTGATCCTCCGTCAATGACGCCGTTTGTTGACCGTGAATTAGAAGGGGTTTTCTGTCTTTTTATGTTCTAATCCTTGTATTTCTCCATCCATTGGTCACTGCTACATCCATTTCTTCAAACTGAGGTTATCCGCTTCAGTCCTTTTAACATTAAGAAACCTTCTTCACCCAACTAACAATTACGAATTTTACATTTGACATCAATCTCCAGATAATGGAAACAAGTGCAGTTGGAATAGAAAGGGCGTTAGTCCATGCCTGTGGAAATTTTGTCGAGCATACAACATAACTAGCAAAGTCAGGAATATCACCCAACCCCTCCCTTAACCTTTCTGCATCAACTATAACAGGTATGCCCCTACTCTTTGCCTCTACAATCAAAGCAGTCTCATACAGCCACCCATCTAAGTAGACAATATTTACTCCAAGCGCTGAAGACAATTTTGATTTGGGTATGTAGACCCTCAGATATCATGGGTGGATATCCTGGAGTGAAAATGCACGTGCGAGTTTTTTTTTTTTTTTTTTTTTTTTGGTTGTCAACAATGACATATTTGAATGGTGAGTTTCCTCCTTTGGACACCACCATAAAAGATGTATCAACACCATCCCTTTCAAGCTCATCAAGTATTCTTTCTCCATGCGAGTCATCAGCAACCTTAGATATGATCCTTGGATTAAGACCAAGACGAATTTTATCATCCAGGTTTTATCAAAGTATTGCCAGTGTTACCACCTCCTTGAACCTCAAAGCTGGTGCTCTGAATTTTATCATCCGGGTTGGGGAATGAAGCTACAGCAGCCAGGAAGTCAACACCGGCCATTCCAACACCTCAGACAATGCGATTTTTGGGGAGCGGCGGATTCCACATTTTCAGCTTGAAACTTCAATGAATTTCAGGTAGAATAACAGAGTTTTTGAGGTTGTGCACCAAGTAGTTGTGGTCAGAGAGAGAGAGAGAGATGGAAAGGATATTTGTGGTCAATATGGAAGGGAGGACTTATAGGTGCAAATTCTACATCACGCCATCTACAACTGCTATTTACCATAGGAGGGTTCGCCGACCTGCTGCCCTCTCTGCTTCGCCGGAACCAAAAACCACCGGCGAAGGCCCCAACCTCGCCGGATCTATTGCTGCACCGCCAGATCTGCCTTACTGGTCCGTCGCCGGAAGGAGTTACTGCCTCGTATGCTCGCTGCCGTACCCACAACTCGCCAGAGAAGAACCTCGCTGCTACTCACTACCGACGGTTACTACTTAGTCGCCAAGTCTCGCCATCTCGCCTCACAGGAGTCACAGCAGCGCTGGTCTAAACAAGATTAGAAGAATAAGACATAAAAAGACAGAAAAGCCCTTCTAATTCACGGTCAACAAACGACTTCATTGACGGAGGATCAAAACTGTCCAACGATCAATAACAGTGTCTACTAAGTGGCAATTTTTATTATGAAGGATGAAAAGTGTTAATGTCTCAATAAGTCTAGGACCAAAAATGACATTAACTCCAGAATACAATACAAGAATATTTAATTATGGTTATATTATTATTGTGCCTCACGACCATTATATACTAACAGTACTTGAAAAGAAACTAATAATAATAATAATAATAATAATAATAATAATAATAATAATAATAATAATAATAATATAAGTGGTAATAATAATATCTAAAAGTAATTAAGTGTTAATAATAATAGTAAGAATATTAACGTAAGAGTTGTAACATAGAATAAATTGTAATAATTAATAACTATAGTCTAGGATTCAATTTGGAATTGTCAGGAAAGATAAACGACATCTGGTGAAATTAACTCTTAAATAATTATATATCGATTTAAATATTCTTAATATATTACAACAATTCCATTCCGTGCATCGCACGGGTGAAAATACTAGTTTAGATAATAAAATTACAGTATTAGTTTTATAGATTTTAATTTTGGTAGGGCCTTATTTATTTATCCGAACAAGGCCACAAAAATCTAAAAACCGGCCCTGAATATACGGCTACGGCCTATTATTTCAAAAAAAAAAAAAAAAAATTGACCATTTGTAT
The DNA here is from genome assembly GCF_001879475.1 of Ipomoea nil. Taxonomy (NCBI): domain Eukaryota; kingdom Viridiplantae; phylum Streptophyta; class Magnoliopsida; order Solanales; family Convolvulaceae; genus Ipomoea; species Ipomoea nil. The sequence continues at coordinate 269,349 of NW_017618258.1, read as the reverse complement.
AGCATGTCTACGAGATTCATAGACAACATGCACAATCTTCATAATGTATATGTCCTCAGTCATGGATTTTTGACGTACTTATGGAATACTCGTAATTAATATAATATTTGTAATCACCTTGTTTATCATTGTTTAGTTGTTAGGAACCGATGATTAGTAATAGTTTGTATTAATTGTGACAAATTGCGTACAAACTTGAAGAGAAGAAAGGACAGTTTAATAGAGACATCATGCATCCATTAGTTGTTCATACATCCTTCATAAATTTGACACCCTTGTATTCCTCAAATGGGCCTATTTATTCTCTTCATAGTACTATTAAATGGTTTCTAGCATACAAACATTCAGAGACAGTAGGTTAATTGAGGTCATGATATATATCATTCATATAAGGAGTATAAGTGACAATAAACCCTTAAATTTATTAAGGTTCAGACTTATTAAATGATTTCTAGGGTTAGAGATTTGGATGATTGCAGTTGATTTGGTTATTCAAAGAAGTTAAAATAAAGAAGTGTGTTACGTTGGATACGAGAATGAAAATGAAATTTACCTAATTGTCCATATATTTAACACTTGAGTACCAGATTTATTGACGGAAGATTGCATTTGAAAAAATCACCAAGTGAAGGACAACGTATGGTGAAATTAATTATTTGTTAAGAATTGAGTAAAACCACCAAATTGAGGAACAAATTTGGTTTGAGTGACACTTGCGTGAGATAAATCCGTAAGATGAATCAGATCTATAATAATTACGTTACTTATTGATAGAAATCATAATATTTATGATTGTTACTAATGATGATAAATATTATAATATTAATAATTAAAATTGTGATACATACAAAGTATAATTTTAATGTAAATATTGTAATATTTATAATTTAAATGAGTTAATTCCAGCAATGGTCCTCCAACTATTGTGATTTTTCAAAATTGGTCATTGTCTTTTAATTTGTACAAAAAAAAAAATCCTTGACTTTCAGATTTGTTCAGCATTGGCTCTTCCGTTAACCTTCAGTTTGTTGGGGTTAGTTTAAGAGCTAAAATGGTCATTTCATCTGATTGCTTTCTTCTTCCTCATGTTGTAATTGACTAATGTTAATTTATAACCGTGTAGCTAGAAAATACCTCAAAGAACACAAACTAAGCAAGTTAATCGACGACATTGTTGGTCTTGTTGCGTTCACACTTTTTTCAACGAAGAGTTTCAGAAGAAGAGAATGGCGTCGGAATGGGGAATTACGGGGAACAAAGGCCGTTGCTACGATTTCTGGATGGATTTCAGTGAATGTATGTCTAGTTGCCGAGAGCCCAAGGACTGCGCTCTTCTCCGAGAAGACTATATCGAGTGTCTCCACCACTTCAAAGAGTATCACCGCAGGAATCGGATATACAGGGAAGAGTAGCGTCAACTAAGAGCAGTTGTGCAGAAGGACAAGACAGGTGAATATGGTGGTGGAACTCATCATTGATTGACATTTTTCCTTTATAGCCCGTTTGGTTCACGGAATAGGCTGGGAATGGCAGAGCATTCCCATTAATAGGCCTATTCCTTTGTTTGGTAACCATTTCTATTACCAGGAATAATATTCTTGGTAATAGCCTATTACCTCAAATAAGGTAATAGCTATTACTAGGGCCCGGCCCCCTGGTATTAGCCTATTACTGAACGCTTAGGAATATATTTTAGAATCTATTTTCTTTTTTACTCTTTTCTTTAACCTAATTTTTTTTATCCTATATATAAATTTATCCTATTTCACCACCGTCGTCGCCACCACCACCATCACCGTCGTCGCCGCCGCCCCCACCACCACCATCGCCACAACCGTCGCCGCCCCCACCACCACCGCCGCCCCTACCACTGCCACCGCCACCACCACCACTACCACCCCACTACCACCGCCACCACCATCGTCGTCGCCGCCACCACCACCACCACCACCACCGCCACAACTGTCGCCGTCCCCACCACCACTGCCAATCCCGTCACCGTCACCGTCACCACCACCACCGTCGCCCCCACCACTGCCACCACTACTACCCCAGCACCACGACCGCCACCGGCATCATCACCATCACCACCACCACCACCACCACCACCACCATCGCCACTATCACATATTTTTATAAGGGTATTTATGTCTTTTAAAACATATTTCATTTCTATTCCTTAAATCAACCAAACACTGTAATATAATTCCTAAAGTCTATTCCTTCCGCGAACCAAACAATAGAATACAATTCCTATTCTATTCCTTGCATATTCCATTCCTTATGGAATAGCATTCCTATTACCTCAAAATTCATTCTGTGAACCAAACGTGCTGTAAATAATTAGAAACCTTAGCCCCATCATCAGGTCATCAACTGATTCAGGAATTAGCAATCAAGGGTCTTCAATTCTAAGTTGTTTAGGCATTCTGAGCTTTTAGAGGTAAGATTTATGCCTGCCTAAAATTTATTTACCACCGAGATAAAACTGATTTTTCCTAAGTGCTTGTGTGATCAAATTCTGTCAAGATTTCTCAAAGATAAATCTTTTAGTAATTGTGAACCTAGGCTATTTTATTCGTAATTATTAAGGAATATTTGTATGCGAATTGCATGTTCAAATTATAGGTGGAGATTTATATTTTCATATGTATTGTGTGTCAAATCACATAACTCGCATGTTTGTGTTAAAATACATACTTACACGCATTCATGTATATATACCAAGCCTGTTAGAAAAAACTGTATGTTATAAGGCATCCCACTATGCATATATACAATATTATTAATTACAAGCAATCTGCATATAAGTGCTAATACTTGTTATGTGACTATCCATCATTATTCATGATATGCAAAATAAAGGTCCTAATTCTATTGTCTCCCCAAAATTTATTTACCCCATAAAGAAGCAAGAACCTTCCTCCTAATTAACTACAATCTTTTCCTCAAAATCTGATTTTCGCTATTTGAATAATTGCTATATGATTTATGACCTTCCTGAATTTATATGACAGTTGTTTGGTTATGCCACGATGTTGAGTACGTGAATTTATTCACGCACTAGTTTAACATGTTGAATAATACGTATATATGTTTTATGATTCCATAGGACTAGTTATTATTTCAGACATGAAAAATGTTCACATGCCTTCATACTCTATGCCTATAGACTTAAGAGATTGCATATTTAGCATAATTTCGATTGTATACATATAGGCATGCCAACTTGCAGGTTTCGCATATAACATAATAGTTAATTATCATACGTGTTAGGCTTGTTATATTGTAACTATGAGTATTTGCTATAGTATGTTTAGCACAATGATTAGGTATAGATCCTATATATATATATAGCATTTGGCTCACGACATGCTACACTACATATTAAATGTTTGCATCCATTCGTAAATGTGGTTCGCTTGTGTTGATATATGTGCATATGTGCTTTATAATAATTATGTGGCTATCTGAATCTGCACCTGCATGGTATTTGCCTTTTATTTAGGTACCTAAATAACTATATGTTCGATGCAACTTGTGATCCTATATGTTAAATCATTATAAATTATTTAAACAATGAACATGTCGTGGGTAAGACTTCTATGTTATGTTATTATTCATCCATAAAATTAACATAATGTGAATTGCATATTCATAACCTTACTATTTGGTGCATTTTGCTAGCACAATAGTTAGGCTTAAACCCAGTATATTTATATGTGTATATGTATATATATTTCCCATATAATATTTTCCTTATGTACTACTATACTAATTCAGGCTCTTTATCCCCAAAATGATTTCTAAGCTTCGGGGACGAAGCTCCTTGTAAGGGGGGAGGGTGAACACCCCGTTTTACGACCTTTAATCCCGGATTAATTATTTAATTAATTCCGTTAATGATAATTAAAAAGGATTTAATTTGGGTAGGATTCCACTTAATTAATTAATGTGGTCCACCATGGACCGTGGACCCTTGCCCAAACTAGAGTCTTAAACCTATTAGGAATAAAGAGAGTAGACCTTTTACTAATCAGATTCTAATTAGGAATCCTAAACCTATATACTTATTAGGAATAAAGAAAGTAGGTCTTTACTATTCAGATTATGATTAGGATTCCTGATTTTATAAATAGGGGATTAGAAAGCAATTAGAACCCTTACCACCCATAGTAATATTACACGAAAATATTCCCGGGAGATTCCCCACCACCAAGCCTAGGGAGATCGATCGGATGGAAATCTTAGAGAAGAACCTTAATAGCCAAGGGAGGATTAATTAAGGCTAAGAGGTAACCCATGTCTCAACAAAACCTATTTTCCTCGCTATATCTTATTCATTGGCTCCTTTGATATATGATTTTGTGCTTGAGTCTTGATAGAGCTTTGCCTAGGGTTTATATTGTGTTTATGTGATAATCTTGATGTTTATGTGTTGATCTTGATGCTTATGTGGTAATCTTGATGTTCTTGATACTATGATTAATTATATGAACAATCTTGTACTTTGATTATGTCTCGAGCCCTAGGATTAAAACGTGGATTTCGTATTATGTTATTCTGGATATGTTTGGGTGGGAATTTGCATGATCGGGTGTTGAGTTTTGGCATGTTTAGGAATCGTGTTAGGAAGTATTTGGTGTGATTCTTGGTTTAATCCCGTTGATTGAATACGTGGTGTAGTCATTATGTGTTTGAATGTGTTTGGCCATGGTTTCGGGTTCCATGAGGGATCCAGGGGCCATAAAGTTGCCTGAGTATCAGTGGGGGGTAGGTAGGGGACTGACCACCCGCCACCTAGCCGCTGCCCGCCTCTACTGTTCCAGCGGGCAGCCGGCGGGAGGTGGACTGCCCGCTGGCCACCCGCAGGACTAGTACTCGACGCCGGCGGGTGGATGGCGGGTGGTCCTCCACCCGCCACCTACCCGCTGGAATCCCGACGTGGTTCGTGGTGTTTCCCCGTGTCCCGTTGTACCCCGTTTGTCGTGTGTGAGTCTAGTTTGGTGTATCGGGTACCGTTCTTAGGATGAAAGAGTCTTGTGTATTGCATGCTAGTTGAATTGGTATTCTGTTGGCCTAGGAGGAAGGTGTATGATCCCTTAGGAGTGTCGTGAGTACTTTGATGTGGTTTGTTAGGTATGAATTATATTCGGATAAGTGTTCCCCGATGATTCCCCCTCCTTATCTGTTAATGTGGGTTGCATGTTGCTTGGCTTCTGTGTTAATTGTGCATGATACCCCAATTGGTTGCGATCAATTGGCTATAATGACCATCTGATGGGTTGAGAACTATCAGGTGTTAACCCGACCAGTTGCGATCAGTCGGCTATACATGCAGTTGGATGGGTTGAGTACCATCGGTTGTTATATATATATATATATATATATATATATATATATATATATATATATATATATAGGGCTGCAGTCCATAATCTGGTTGCGACCAGACATACATGATAATAAGGTTGCGGTCCACCGTTTGGTTGCGATTAAACGTTATGATATAAATGAGCTGCAGTTCATCGATTGGTTGCGATCAATCTCCTTGTGCTGCGGTACAAGTAGGGTGTTGTGGGGCCATGTCAGAGCTATATGCACTGACACTTCGTGTATGGGCACGTGAAGGGTCCTGCGGCACCACCAAATGTGTAAACGTGTTTTATTGTTGATTGTGGCTGAAATAGTAATCGAATATTGATATGATTGATATGGAATAGTCTTGTGACCTTAGGGTGCATGCTAGAATCCTTATGTATGTGATTAATTATATTGAATGTGTCTACCATTGCTTGATTGAGTCTACTCTCGGTTTTAAATTAGAGTTTCATAAGTATATATGTATTCCGGCTTCAAAATGATTTTCCTTATATTTCTACCTATATTGTACTTAACGCGTTGGAGTGGGTTACTAGCATTATTCGCTGAACAGATATATTTGGCTTTCAGGCATAGATGAGTAGCTTCGGAGCGCGCTAGTCGGACCCGTGGACATAGCTAGATTAGTTCTATTATCGGCCTGCGTGCCTAGAGATTGTACTAGATATTGATTTGGGAATTTCTTATGATTGGATAGTTTAGCCTGTGCATCTATGTTCTCCAGCTCAGATGTAGCACAGCACCTCGACATTTATGTTTAGTTTATGCTCTGTTTGGGATTTGATAATAGAATTACCTTTATTTCATAAGTGTTAAAAGTTTTAAAATTTAGGGGTGTTACATCGTCCTCCCGCCGTACCCCCCGCGGTTACGGGGCGGTGCGGGGTCGTTCGGTCTCCATGGGTCGAAACCCGTGCCCCGTTGTGTCTCATTTGACGTGTATGAGTCTAGCATGATGTTTTAGGTATCGTAACATTATTTGTGAGTCATGTCTAAGCATGTGGTCTAAACTTGTATTGTGTGGTTTATGTTATTTTCCGTAGGTTGCATGTTGTAGTGGATATCCCGTGTTGTTATCGTATGTTCTGCCCTTTCCTCGGCAACCCCGTGATGTAATTATTGTTGAGTCTTGATTGTCGTGTTATTTCCCATGGTGTTGAAAAGATATGAAATTGGTGGAAAAGATTTGTTGGTGGTTTGACGCACTGCGAGTGCATTGATCATTGTGCTATAGGCACAGGTCGCCTGATTACTGTGTTATAGGCACAGATCAGGTTATGTTTTGGCATTGCGAATACTCGGTTATTGTGCTATAGGCACAGACCACTTGATCATTGTGCTATAGGTACAGGTCATGTTATGTAATGGCACTACGAGTGTTGATTTGTTGGTGGATTGTTGGAGGTCTTGTTGGAGGGGAGCATGCGGTGCTCCGGGGGAATAAGGATGTGGTGTGTAGGGTGGCCTGGAGGTACAGGTTGGAACTGTTATAAGGATGGTGAGGCGTAAAGGTTGGAACTTGGTATAAGGTTGGAACCTGGGCGTGTCTTGTTGTGTGGCCTTGTTGTGGCTGTTATCTATTATTGTTGTTGTCTTGTTTTATGGTCCTAGTTTCATGATGTTTCTTTGTGCGTCTTGCCGTGTCGAGTCTATTGATATGCCTTGAGTCTGATTCCTAGTTTTAAATCTAGAGTCGTTTAGGATTATATTATGTATTCCCAAGTCTCAAAATGATTTCTTATATCTATATGTATTGTACTCAACACATGGGAGTGGGTTGCTTAGCATTATTCGCTAATGGTTGTAATACCGTATGTTTTTCAGGTACTAATTAGTTGATCGAGAGCGTGCTAGAAGGAGCTGCGGTTCCTGGCTTAGTTAGTATTAGCTTAATTAGTCGACGTATGAGCCATGCTTGTATTCGGATAATGATTGTGGATTATACTTTACTTAGTTTAGCCTGGGCATCTAGGTTCTCTAGCTTAGATGTGGCATAGCACCCCAACTCTAATGTTTAGCTTCCGCTCTGTTTGACTATTAATGATAGCCTTGCCTTTATTTTATAAGTTTTAATGGTTTTAAATTATGCTGAAAATTGGTGGTGTTACATCTTGACTCCAAATTCATCCAAAATGCATCAAAAGCACACAATTGCCTACAACTCTATAATTTATGCATCAAAAGATGAGTTAATACCATCTGAGGTCCTCCGAGTACAGTGGTTTTGCCATGTTTAGCCCTAAACTTTCAAATTGACCAGTTGTTGTCCTTCGACTTTCAAATTTAACCATCCGTGGTCCAAGTTAACCACCTATGGTCCTTCAAGTTTCGAAATTTAACCAGTCGTGGTCCTCTTAAAAGGACCATGGTTGGTTAAAATTTAATAGTTGAAGGACCATGGGTGGTTAACTTGGACCACGGATGGCTAAATTTGAAAGTCGAAGGACCACATATGGTAAATTTGAAAGTTTAGGACTAAACGTGGCAAAACCACTATACTTGGAGGACCTCAGATGGTATTAACTCATCAAAAGATATAAACAAAGGAATTAAGGCACTTCTTTGCATAAAATCAAAGTGTTTATCACTCAAAATATGTCTATACAAGGGGTAAAAATATGGACATAAATGCACTTATCAACTCCCCCACACTTAAACCTTTGCTTGTCTTCAAACAAAGACAAAAGACAAATCACCATCCACGCAATGAAATTGATCACACTCTCAACTTGCACAACTTATCAATCCACAAACTTACTTGCTACAACACAACTTGTTTCAAGAATCATTTTAGCATCCCACACAAGTTCCATTCTCAAGCCAATAACCAAGCACCAAAATTATTAAAGTTTGTGAGGATCAAGTGTGTACAATACTAAGTTGAGATTATGCAAAACTTGGCTTTGAATGAGATCCCATAGGCTTGCTCTTCATACTCCCACTAGATCAAGTCTAAGAATGCCTGCTAAGATCAAATAGGTCTTTATTAGGCTTGTAATGGGGCTAAGGTGAATGACTAACAAAACAGGGGTAAGGAAGACAAACAAAAGAGAGAATTTCACACTTTTTCACAATTAGAACTAGAAGAGACATGACAACTAAGAAGAAAGGAACAATTTACAATTGACACAAAGCAAAACTCTAAAGTGAGTGGGTGGGGGGGGGGGGGGGGGATTGAGTACAACTCTCAACACAAATTAGAATCAAGCTTCAAGATTTTATTCTTCTTTCTTTTTCTTTTGTTTTTTCTTTTTTCATTATTCTCAATTCATCATTTTTTTTAAAAAAAATACTTTTTTCTCAATTTTCTCAACATCATATTTTTTTTCCCTTCTCTTTTCAAATCAACAAACAACTTATTCAATAAACCAAGACCCCCCCCCCCCCCCCCCACACTTAGACAAAATTATCAAAAGGATTGCTAACAAAACAAGCTCCAATAAAGATCTCTTCAATAAAAAAGAATAAATGTTCTATTCTCTCAAGGGTGGAGGGAAACATTTTGGCTAAGGCTTGAGGGTTAAATGATGAGGGTTAACACAAGGAAAAAAAATCACAATGTAGGGACAAGTGCTTAACATTTATTAAACAAACAAAATGCTCAACAGGGACAACTAGGGGTAAAAACATGTGTAAAAGGTAGGCTTGAAAGGAACGGGCTAAATAAAAATGGCCTAAATCATTTCAAAACATGCAAATCTTAGACTTCACTTGGGGAGTAATTAGGCAAGTTCTAGCGAAACAACCATGACCAGAATCTCACATAAGCCTTCACTAGCAAAGCATAACACACAAGATCATGAATTATTCATTTATTAAGTGGTTAACAAGGCAATTGGCAAGAGAATAGATCAATCATGTGTTATACCTCAAATCATCAATCACAAATTGCATTGCAACAAGCACCACCAAATCAAACCACAAACCAACAAAGAGGGAGAAATCACAACTTGAAGCAAAGATAAGCAATTTACCCAACATTATGCACAATGACTCATCCAATCAAGGTTTCAAAAAGTTTCAAAATTTCAAAAAATTTCCAATATTTTGTCCACCCCCCACACTTAGAAATCACATCGTCCTCGATGTAAAAGAAAATAAAGCACAAGGGGGAAAGGGTAGCACAATAAGCACAAGTGAGAGCATGATATATCAAAAATAAGTGTAAAGAAAAATAAAGAAGAAAGTAAAGTGCAATAAAATGAAAGATAACATGGGGTGCCTCCCATGAAGCGCTACGTTTAACGTCGCTAGCTCGACTTGACCTTTCAATTTCAAGTGTATGTGGGATATAGGAGATCCCAAACCACATTGGCCTCCTTTTCTTTGAATTCCAGCTCATTGAAGAGTTTCAATCCTTGTCCATTCAACGTAAAAGGATCTCCCGACTTGGCCACAATTGAAATGGCGCCCGATGGGTAATGTTCCACTACTTGGAAAGGGCCCGACCACCTCGACTTGATTTTACCGGGAAACAACTTGAGTCTTGAATTATAGAGTAACACTTGGTCACCCGGGTCAAAGTTCCTCCTCAAAATTCTCTTATCATGAAAGTACTTGGTCATTTCCTTGTAGATCCTTGCATTCTCATAGGCATCCATCCGGAACTCCTCAAGCTCATTCAAGTGTAACAACCTCTTTTCTCTTGCTGAGTCCTCATCCAAATTCAACCTTGAAAGTGCCCAATATGCCTTGTGTTCATACTCAACCGGCAAATGACATGACTTCCCAAACACAAGTTTAAACGGAGAAACACCAATTGGAGTCTTGAATGCGGTCCTTAGGGCCCATAGTGCATCATCTAGCTTCAACGACCAATCTTTTCTTGTTGGACTCACTACGTTTTCAATAATAGATTTGATTTCCCTATTGGCCAACTCTACTTGCCACAAGTTTGTGAATGGTAGGGCGTGTAGAGAGTCGGTGATGAATACCATACTTGAGAAGAAGTTTCTCCAAAAGCTTGTTGCAAAAATGTGTGCCATTGTCGGTTATGAAAGCTCTTGGCATGCCAAACCGGGAGAATATATTCTTCTTGACAAACTTGAGCACGGTCTTTGAGTCATTCTTCGGAGTTGCAATTGCTTCTACCCACTTTGACACATAATCCACCATTACAAGGATATACTCATTCCCAAAAGAAGGAGGAAATGGACCCATGAAGTCCATCCCCCACACATCAAACAACTCTACTTCAAGTATACCCTTTTGAGGCATCTCATGTCTTCTTCCAATGTTGTCGGTCCTTTGGCAATTATCACACTTACGCACAAATTCTCTAGTGGTAGCAAACAAAGTAGGCCAAAATAACCCGGATTGTAACACTTTTAAAGCCGTGCGATCGGCACTCATGTGTCCTCCATATGGTGAAGAATGGCAATGGCTCAAAACACTTAGAAATTCCTCCTCCGGTATGCACCTTCTCACAATTCCATCGGCACATCTCTTAAACAATAGGGGCTCATTCCAAAAGTAATCTCTCATATCATGCAAATATCTCTTTTTCTTGTTGAAATTGAAATCCTTTGGGATGTACCCGCTCACAAGGTAATTCACAATGTCCGCGAACCAAGGCACATGGTTTCTTCACAATTCACTCAAAATGAAAAGTGTTTCTCCCTTTAATGAGTCAACAATGGGCAACTCATTTTCCTTGTGGCCTTCAAGTCTTGAAAGGTGGTCCGCCACGACATTCTCGAAGCTTTTTTTGTCTCTTATTTCCATATCAAACTCTTGAAGAAGAAGAACCCAACGGATCAACCTTGGCTTGGCATCTTTCTTTTGGAACAAGTACTTCAAAGCCGCATGATCGGTGTGAACTATCACCTTGCTTCCCATGAGATAAGATCGGAATTTGTCCATGGAAAACACCACCGCTTGGGGCTCCTTCTCGGTTGTTGCATAATTCACTTGGGCTTCATCAAGCGTATGACTTGCATAGTGGATCACATGGTAGCTCCGGTTCCTCTTTTGGCATAACACCGCCCCAACTGCATAGTCACTTGCATCACACATTAACTCAAACGGTAGACTCCAATCGGGGGGTTGAATGATGGGAGCATGGAATAGGGCCTCCTTCAACTTGTCAAATGCTACAAGGCAAGACTCATCAAAATCAAAATCTACATCTTTGGTAAGCAAATGAGTAAGGGGCTTTGCAAGCTTGGAAAAATCTTTTATGAATCTTCTATAAAACCCAGCATGCCCAAGAAAACTTCTCACTCCCTTCACGGTGGTCGGCGGTGGCAACTTTGATATGACTTCTATCTTTGCCGGGTCCACCTCAATTCCTCTTGCCGAGACCTTGTGTGTAACACCCCGAAATTTTTTTTCAACTTTTAAGACTTATATAATAAAGGTAAATTCTCATTAAATCCCAAAACATATTATAGTAGAGTACGGGGTGCTATGCCACACCTGAGTTAGAGAACTCAGGTGCACAGGCAAACTAACTAATATCCTTGATAATGTAAATACATAAGCATGGCACGCAGGCCGAAAGGGAAACTATCTATTCTACGCTCCAAATCTCTAGCGCGCTCCAGTGTCTACTCCTCTGTGCCTGAAAGCCAAATATATCTGTTCAGCGAGAGATGCTGTAACCCACTCCAACGCGTTGAAATATGGTATAGATAGATGTATATAGATATACGAAAATCATTTCGAAGCAGGAAGATATATACTTAAGAAACACTAGTTTTAAAACCAAGAATAGACTCAGCAAATAGGGATAAGCACATCAGGCAACAATAAACAGTTAAGTATAAATAACATCATAAGGAAAACGCATTTACGGTCACAAGCCACTTCCAAACCACATCATCAACCAATCATCATTCATATCACATAATCATTGATGGTGCCACGGGACCAATCGCATGCCCCGAACATGAGGGTTAATGCTTATAGCATTAACACGGCCCCGCAGCACCCTACCTCAGTACCGCGGGACGAGGGAGTTGATCGCAACCAACCCTTTGAGAACCGCTGACGAACTCAACGTCGGACCACGATCTGACACACCGCTGACGCGCCCAGTCGGTGGACCGCGATCCCCTTTACAAGGGGAGACTTACGACCCTACACACCGTTGATGCGCACAATCGGTGGACCGTAGCGGATTAAGCCCGACACACCGCTGAGCTAAACTCAGTCGGTGGGCAAAGATCCTCGGAGACTACGGTCCTACATACCGATTTCCCACCACTCGGTGGATCGCAGCCAGCCGTAGCCCTACACACCGCCTGATTACTCAGGTCGGGGGACTACAGCCTTCCTCGGCTTGTTGGCCCTACACACCGCCTGGCGCATCCAGGTCGGTGAGTCATATCACCGAGGCCCATGTGGACCTTCAGTCCTATGCATAATCTTTATATATCTGACTAGTCTCTACCAGCCTGGTTAACAGTTGGGATGGTTCTCAGCCCATTCAACTGCCCGTATAGTGGACCTCAGTCCTATATCATATTAATATCCCTGACCGATCTTAACCGGCTTAGTTAATAGTTGGGATGGTTCTCAACCCATTCAACTGCCCGTATAGCCCAATTGATCTTAACCAAGTTGGGGTCATGCATCACGTAACACACAATAGCACATAATAACACATAATTCACATAGGGAAGGGGGAGACATATAATTAAGCTTACATGTGATCATTCACATATTAAGAATAATTCCTAAGGGCTCATATAACTTCCACCTAGGTCCACGGATTACCAATTCAACTAGCATGCAATTCCTAAGACTCGTTTAACCTACGAATGGTACCCGAAATTCCAAACTAGACTCAGGCACGACAAACGGGGTCCGTTGGGACACCATGGGGAACGGGGAAGCCGGGGACCCGGGGACCCGGGGTGGGGTATGGACCAGCGGGTAGCCGGTGGGAGGGGGTCACCCGCCGGTGGGCACTGTTCCGGGCAGCGGGTAGGCGGCGGGCAGCCGGCTGCCCGGTGGCTGCCCGCTGCCGGGCAATGCCCATTGGGCAGCGAGTAGGTGGTGGGTTCCCCCACCCCCCACTGACTCATTCATCACAAATTCGTCCCGGGATCCTTTGTGGAACCCGAAACCATGCTTAAACACTTTTAAACACAAATAACGACATCACATAAGCAATTAACGAATCAAAAGCAAGAATCTTGTAAGACTTATCCTATTACGGCTTCTAAATATAAACAACACCCGATCATGCGAATTCTCACCCAAATATAAATAAAAAATATCCTCAATATAAATTCCCAATCCAACCTAGGGCTCTAATCCCACCCAATTCATCAAGAACATATTTTATTTTTAACATCAAGAAAATATAAAGATTCGTCAAGAATCATCATATCATAATCATGAACTTCTTTCTAACATCAATGTCATCAAGATTCTCAAGAAAGCATATAAGTCATCTTATCAATCATCAAGAACATAACATTATTATCATAGAAGAATTCAATCAAGACACAAGAATATAGAGGGAGGCCAAGGAAAGAGATTATAGCGAAGAAAATAGGTTTTTTTGAGACATGGGTTACCTCTTAGCCTTAATTAATTTCCTTGGCTATGAAGGGTCTTTCTTTAAGATTTCTCCTTTCTTGATTTCTCCCAAGGGAGTTCTTGGAACTTTCTTGTGTGGTGAGGGATTATTTATGGTGTGAATTCTAGGTGCCTCCTATGCCCCTATTTATATAATTGGCTACTTCTATTTCTTATGGGACTAAGGGTTGGATTTAGGGATAAGGGTCCATGGGCTTATGGTGGGCCTTTCCTAGTTAATGAGATTTTAATCTTTCTTTTTTGGTAATCAATTAATTGGTTGATGGGCCGTAACGCGGGGTGTTACACTCTTTCCCCCCCCCCCCCCCCCCCCCCCACCCCCCCTTAATGGGAAGCTTCGTCCCCGAAGCTTTGGTCCTTGCTGAGTAACTTCTTCCCTTATCATATGTTTTCGTCTTGGTTACCTGGTGTGAAGAGTTCAGGGTAGCGTTCTTTCATTGTGTCTTTGAGTTCCCATGTTGCTTCTTCGGTCCCATGGTTGGTCCAGAGGACTTTTACCATTTCTATGGCTCGTCGGCGGGTGGTTCTTGTCTTGGTGTCCAGGATTCTTACGGGTTTCTCTTCGTAAGCTAGTGCATCGTCAAGGTCCATGGTCTCGGGTTGTAGTACGTGGCTCGGGTCGTGTACATATTTCTTTAGTTGGGATATGTGGAATACGTTGTGTACCCGTTCCAGTTCAATGGGTAGGGCGGGGCGGTAGGCCAGGTTCCCGACTCTTTCTATGATTTCATAGGGGCCGATAAACCGGGGGCTGTGTTTTCCTTTTCTTCCGAACCTCATTACCCCTTGTGTGGGCGAGATTCTTAACCAGACTTTGGCCCCGGGGGTGAACTCGGCTTGTTTCCTTCCCTGGTCGGTGTAGGATTTTTGGCGGTCTTGGGCGGCCTTCATTCTTTCTTGTATGTGCTTGACTTTTGCTATGGTATCTTGTAAGTATTGGGGTCCTAGCGTTATTGGGCCGACCATGTCTTCCCAACATAAGGGGTTTTACATTTTTTACCGTACAGAGCTTCGTAGGGGGCCATGCGGATACTTGCGTGGTAGTTGTTGTTGTAAGAGAATTCGATGAGGTCTAGATGTTCCTCCCATGTCCCTTGGAAGTCCAACATGCAGGCTCTTAGCATGTCTTCGAGAGTCTGAATGGTCCTCTTAGTTTGGCCGTCAGTGGTGGGGTGGAAGGCGGTGCTCAGGTTCAGTTGTGTCCCCAAGGCTATTTGTAGAGACTTCCAGAATTGTGAGAGGAACCTGGGATCCCTATCGGACACAATGTTTAGGGGGATCCCGTGGTATTTTACTACTCGGTTCAGGTAGGCCCGGGCTAGTTGCGTCATTGTCCATGTTTCTTACATAGCAATGAACCGTGCTGTTTTGGTTAGCCGGTCCACTATTACCCAGATCTTATCCTTGCCGGTTGGCGTTGTGGGTAACCCTCCGACAAAATCCATGGATATGGAGTCCCACTTCCCTTGTGGTATTTCAAGGGGCTGTACGAGTCCTTTGGGCTTGCATCGTTCGGCTTTTATCCTTTGGCAGTTAAGACATTTGCCCACGAAGTCTGCGACTTCCTTTTTCATGTTGGGCCACCAAAACATCTTTTTCACATCTTGATACAGTTTGTCGCCTCCGGGGTGTACTGAGTATGGGGAGTTGTGTCCTTCTCTCAGGATTTGTTGCTTCAGGTGGGGGTGTGTTGTGGGCACGCACCACCTCCCTTGATAGCGGAGGCTGCCATCTTCGCATATTTCGAAGGGTCCGTCCTTCCCCTGAGTTAGGTCGAGCCGAATTTTACTTAGTTCCGGGTCTTGATGCTGTCCGGCCTTGATTTCTTCGAATAGTGTGGGTATGACTCTGGCATTGAATAGGCGGATCTCGGAGTTGGTTCAACCTTGCTCTACCACCTCCAAGTTCAACTTCTGGAAGTCCTTGTATAGCTGGTCTGGTAAGATCCAGGTGGCGTTGAGGGAGTGGTTAGTCTTTCGGCTTAGGGCGTCTACCACAACATTAGCCTTGCCTTCGTGGTACTGGATATCTAGGTCGTAATCTTTTATGAGTTCCATCCACATTCGTTGTCGCATGTTTAGATCTTTCTGGGTGAAGATGTGCTTTAGGCTTTTGTGATCCGTATAAATCTTGCATTGTACTCCGTATAGGTAATGTTTCTAAATTTTCAGGGCGAACACGATGGCAGCTAGCTCGAGGTCGTGTGTGGGGTAATTTTCTTCGTGGGTTTTGAGTTGTCTGGATGCGTATGCTATTACCTTCCCCTTTTGCATCAGTACGCATCCCAACCCCTTTTTGGAGGCGTCGCTGAAGACTTCGAATCCTTCCACCCCGGAGGGGAGGGTTAGGACGGGTGCATGGTTAGTTTCTCTTTTAATTCCTAAAAGGCTATGGTGCAGTTGTTGTCCCAACGAAAGGGGGTTTCCTTTTTCATGAGCTTGGTGAGAGGCTAAGCTATTTTGGTAAAAACGAGTACAAACCTCCTATAATAGCCAGCTAATCCCAGGAAGCTTCTAACCTCCGAAAGCGATTTTGGTGTGGGCCATTCCTTGACGGCGTGAATCTTGGTGCGGTCCACCTTGATTCCTTCTTTGGTTATCACGTGACCCAGGAAGGCTACGTTGTCCTTCCAGAATTCACATTTGGAGAACTTGGCGTATAGTTGGTGTTCTCTCAGGGTTTGTAGGGTTGTGCAGAGGTGCTTTTCATGTTCTTCCTCGTTTCGGGAGTATACCAGGATGTCGTCGATGAATACAATGACGAAGTCATCTACGTGGGGCCGGAATACTCAATTCATGAGGTCCATGAATATAGCGGGTGCATTGGTGAGTCCGAAGGGCATCACCGTGAATTCGTAATGGTCGTAGCGTGTTCGAAAGGCTATTTTCTGGATATCTGGGTTGGCTATTTTTATCTGATGGTATCCGGATCTTAAATCAATTTTCGAGAACACCCCTGCTCCTTTAAGTTGGTCGATAGGTCGTCGATTCGGGGAAGAGGGTATTTATTCTTTATTGTGACTTGGTTTAGTTCCTTGTAGTCGATGCACAGGCGCATGCTCCCATCTTTCTTTTTAACGAATAATACTGGTGCTCCCCATGGTGAGGTGCTGGGGCGGACATATCCTTTATCTAGTAGTTCCTGAAGTTGTGTTTTCAGTTCCTTCATTTCCTTTGGTGCCAGCCTGTAGGGTGGTTTAGAGATCGGGGCAGCGCCTGGTATTAGGTCTATTGTGAACTCGACTTCTCTGGTTGGGGGTGCTCCGAGGATTTCGTCTGGGAAGACATCGGTGAATTCGTTTACCACTGGGATGGTTTGGGGTTCGGCTATCTCGGTGTTGAGGTCCTTGACCGAGCATAGGAAGGCTTCGTTTCCTTGGGCTAAATATTTCTTCATTTTTATCATGTTTACTAATTTGATTTCCAGATCCTTGTGGGTTCCGTGGTAGGATACCCTTTTACCGTTTGGTCCCCGTAAGACCACTTTTTGTTCACCGCATAAGATTTGTGCCTGGAATTTCCCTAGCCAGTCCATGCCCAAGATCACTTGTACTCCATCTAGTCTGAATTGTATTAGGTTGGTAGGGAATTCCACTCCTTTGATGGTGATCATTATGTTTTTGTACATGCGGTCACATTTTATGATTTCACCAGAGGCTACTTTGACCTGGAGTTGTACTTTGGTGCTGGTGTTAAGACCGAGTTGAGTGGCGAATTCGGTTGCTATAAATGAGTTGGTAGCCCCTGAATCAAATAGTACGGTGGCGGGGGTGGTGTGTACAAGGAAGGTTCCGGAGACTATGTTGCTATCTCCAATTTTGGCTTTGCTTATGGTAAGGATCCTTCCTTGAGTGGCCGGTGTCACGGCTTGGTGGGGTAAGGTGGCCCTGGCGGTTTTAGGCTCCCGGAGGGGGTTTGTGTGGTTCCCTTCAAGCTTTTTTTTGTGTCCCAGGTTCGTTTCCTGTGGTTCGTTTGGGATTTGTTGTAGTTGGAATGCCTTGGCATAGGCTTCTTCGAGGGTTCTCGGTTCTCGTATAGTTAGGGCCTTCTGGTTTTCGGGATTGAGGCCCTTTATGAATTTCTCTATTTTGATTGTCTCTGTAGGTACTAGTTCGGGAGTGAGGCGAGCTAGCTTAAGGAACTGCCGGTAGTATTCTGTGATTGGGGTTGCTCCCTGTTTTAGGTGGAGGAATTCCTTGTATATGGTTGCTTTCAGGTGACTGGGGTAGAATTGTTCTCGTAGTCGCGTTTTTAGGGCTTCCCAGTTGAACCCGGGGCTTTGTTCGCAAATGGGTTTCTCGTTGACCCACCAGGTGTCGGCCCCGTGCCTGAAGTAGAAGGAGGCCGCCTCTACTTGGTGGTTTTCTGGGCATCCCGTTGCCCTGAATATTTTGTTGAAGGTTCTGATCCATTCTTCGAGGAGCGTGGGATTTTCGTCCCCGGAGAAGGTGGGTGGTTGGTGTTCCGAGACTTGGCGGTGGATTTCCAAGTTTCTGTTTGGTGGTGATGATTGGGGGACTGCATTGTTTAATGCCTGGGCAATTTGGGCCAAACGTTGTAGATTTTGAGTCAAGAATTCCTGTGTGGGAAGTTTCGGTGCCTTTGTCTGCTTCCTCTTTGATGTCATCCCGGGGTTCATAGGTTGATATTATTTTGCATCCTTACCATGATGCTATGGATGTAGGGGAAGTTTATTTAAATTATGTGTTAGTTGGTGTGAAGGAAGGGTAAGGTCTCACGATCTCACCACGCGTCCTATGATTCCCTAAATCCTATCTTACCAAACTTTTAATGTTTTAAGCCTATTGTCCTAAGGTCTTGGTCTCAAGAGTCTTATCCTAGGGTCAAACTTAAGCTCTGATACCAACTGTAACACCCCGAAATTTTTTTCAACTTTTAAGACTTATATAATAAAGGTAAATTCTCATTAAATCCCAAAACATATTATAGTAGAGTACGGGGTGCTATGTCACACCTAAGCTAGAGAACTCAGGTGCACAGGCTAACTAACTAATATCCTTGATAATGTAAATACATAAGCATGGCACGCAGGCCGAAAGGGAAACTATCTACTCTACGCTCCAAATCTCTAGCGCGCTCCAGTGTCTACTCCTCTGTGCCTGAAAGCCAAATATATCTGTTCAGCGACAGATGCTGGTAACCCACTCCAACGCGTTGAAATATAGTATAGATAGATGTATATATAGATATACGAAAATCATTTCGAAGCAGGAAGATATATATACTTAAGAAACACTAGTTTTAAAACCAAGAATAGACTCAGCAAATAGGGATAAGCACATCAGGCAACAATAAACAGTTAAGTAGAAATAACATCATAAGGAATACGCATTTACGGTCACAAGCCACTTCCAAACCACATCATCAACCAATCATCATTCATATCACATAATCATTGATAGCGTCACGGGACCAATTGCATGCCCCGAACATGAGGGTTAATGCTTATAGCATTAACACGGCCTCGCAGCACCCTACCTCAGTACCGCGGGACGAGGGGAGTTGATCGCAACCAACCCTTTGAGAACCGCTGACGAACTCAACGTTGGACCACGTCCGACACACCGCTGACGCGCCCAATTGGAGGACCGCGATCCCCTTTACAAGGGGGGACTTACGACCCTACACACCGTTGATGCGCACAATCGGTGGACCGTAGCGGATCAAGCCCGACACACCGCTGAGCTAAACTTAGTCGGTGGGCAAAGATCCTCGGAGACTACGGTCCTACATACCGATGTCCCACCACTCGGTGGATCGCAGCCAGCCGTAGCCTTACACACCGCCTGATTACTCAAGTCGGTGGACTACAGCCTTCCTCGGCTTGTTGGCCCTACACACCGCCTGGCGCGTCCAGGTCGGTGGGTCATATCACCGAGGCCCATGTGGACCTTCAGTCCTATGCATAATCTTTATATACCTGACCGGTCTCTACCAGCCTGGTTAACAGTTCGGATGGTTCTCAGCCCATTCAATTGCCCGTATAGTGGACCTCAGTCCTATACCATATTAATATCCCTGACCGATCTTAACCGGCCTGGTTAACAGTTGGGATGGTTCTCAACCCATTCAACTGTCCGTATAGCCCAATTGATCTTAACCAAGTTGGGGTCATGCATCACGTAACACACAATAGCACATAATAACACATAATTCACATAGGGAAGGGGGAGACATATAATTAAGCTTACATGTGATCATTCACATATTAAGAATAATTCCTAAGGGCTCATATAACTTCCACCTAGGTCCACAGATTACCAATTCAACTAGCATGCAATTCCTAAGACTCGTTTAACCTACGAATGGTACCCGAAATTCCAAACTAGACTCAGGCACGACAAACGGGGTCCGTTGGGACACCATGGAGAACAGGGAACATCAAACGGGGAAGCCGGGGACCCGGGGTGGGGTATGGACCAGCGGGTAGCCGGTGGGTGGGGGTCACCCGCCGGTGGGCACTGTTCCGGGCAGCGGGTAACCGGCTGCCCGGTGGCTGCCCGCTGCCGGGCAATGCCCTTTGGGCAGCGGGTAGGTGGTGGGTTCCCCCACCCCCACCTACCCCCCACTGACTCATTCATCACAAATTCGTCCCGGGATCCTTTGTGGAACCCGAAACCATGCTTAGACACTTTTAAACGCAAATAACGACATCACATAAGTAATTAACTGATCAAAAGCAAGAATCATGTAGGACTTATCCTAGTACGGCTTCTAAATATAAACAACACCCGATCATGAGAATTCCCACCCAAATATAAATAAAAAATATCCTCAATACAAATTCCCAATCCAACCTAGGGCTCTAATCCCACCCAATTCATCAAGAACATATTTTATTTTTAACATCAAGAAAATATCAAGATTCGTCAAGAATCATTATATCATAATCAAGAACTTCTTTCTAACATCAAGGTCATCAAGATTCTCAAGAAAGCATATAAGTCATATTATCAATCATCAAGAACATAACATAATTATCATAGAAGAATTCAAGCAAGACACACGAATATAGAGGGAGGGCAAGGAAAGAGATTATAGCGAAGAAAATAGGTTTTGTTGAGACATGGGTTACCTCTTAGCCTTAATTAATTTCTTTGGCTATGAAGGGTCTTTCTTTAAGATTTCTCCTTTCTTGATTTCTCCTAAGGGAGTTCTTGGAACTTTCTTGTGTGGTGAGGGATTATTTGTGGTGTGAATTCTAGGTGCCTCCTATGCCCCTATTTATATAATTGGCTACTTCTATTTCCTATGGGACTAAGTGTTGGATTTAGGGATAAGGGTCCATGGGCTTATGGTGGGCCTTTCCTAGTTAATGAGATTTTAATCTTTCTTTTTGGGTAATTAATTAATTGGTTGATGGGCCGTAACGCGGGGTGTTACATTGTGCCCAAGAACTATTCCTTCGGTTGCCATGAAATGTCACTTTTCCTAATTTAGCACGAGATTCACCTCTTGGCACCTACACAAAACTTTGTCAAGATTGATTAAACATTCATCAACTGACTTCCCATAAACAGAGAAGTCATCCATGAATACCTCTATGATCTCCTCCACCAACTCGGAGAAAATAGCCATCATGCATCTTTGGAAAGTGGCTAGCGCGTTACACCAACCAAATGACATCCTTTTAAAGGCAAATGTGCCATATTGGCATATGAACGTGGTAATCTCTTTATTCTCGGGTGGATAGAAATATGAAAATATCTTGAAAATCCATCTAAGAAGCAAAAATATTCGTTTTTGGACATTCTTTCAAGCAATTGGTCAATAAATGGGAGGGGGTAGTGATCCTTCCTAGTAGACTTGTTTAATTTTCTATAATCAATGCACATTCGGTGCCCGTTAACAAGTCTAGTAGAAATCAACTCATTATTCTCATTTTCAATGACCGTTATACCGCCCTTTTTTGGAACAACATGTATGGGATTAACCCACTTACTATCCGAAATAGGGTCGGCCGGCACAACTAGGGTCGGCCTACGCGGGGTCGGCCACCCCAGGGTCGGCCAGGCGTTAGATCGGCTCGCCGTCGAGCCAACCTCCACGGCCTCGGCCGAGTCCATGGCCGGCACCTTGGCCGAGCTCCGTGCTCGGCAAAGGACCGGGTCCTCGCGTGGAGCGAGTCACGCGGCGCGGGCCGCGGCTTCTCCCGCGTGACCTGGGCCCGGTCCGACCGGGGGGTATAAAAACACCCCCCGGTGTCCTATTCAATCATCTTCTACCTTCTTATAACACTTGTACTGTTATTACACGTTCCGAATCTCTGTAATAGCATTATACACTCGATTAATACAATATTTATCATTTTATTATTCGTTCCTCTTATTCAATCATATATACGGGTTGTATAATCCGGACCCTCGGGTTCATATAATCCATCATTGGTGCTCTTGTTGAGAGCGGCTGTACAAGCTTAAGCGCTCTCCCCATTATCATTCATCCACAGCGATGAAAAGATCCGGGTCGAACACCCACAACTCGCAGGGTTCACGCAACACCCGCGACCTCTCCCATGCCAACCACCCCAACGGGACCACGCGAGTCGACAGATCGTGCCCGTGGGGACGGGAGGTGACCTCAGAGATCAGATCAACGGGAACCGGCAAAGAAGAAGGTCATCCATGTCATCTTCGGCGGCCCGGAGGGTGGAGACAAACCCGCCGAGAAGAAGAGGTGGGCACGGAGCCTATACGTGGGGGAGGTTGTCCGGGTGCCCCACGAAAAGAGGATACGCCAGGAGCCCGTAACGTTCACCGGCGACGACCTCCCGGACGGCCCCCTGCCCCACCGAGACGCGTTGGTAATCAGGCTGGAGATCAAGGACATCATTGTCCACCGTGTACTAGTGGACACGGGGAGCTCCGTGAACGTCATGTATTATGACACCTTCACGCAACTTGGATTGTCCCGGAAGCAGCTCTCCCCGGTACGGACCCCGCTATCTGGTTTCACCGGGGACTCCATTGAAATAGAGGGCTCCATCACCCTCGAGATGCAGATCGGCACCCCACCGCACGTCAAAAAGTGAGAGGTGGAGTTCGTGGTGGTGAAAATCATATGCGCCCATAACATCATCCTCGGTCGACCTGCCTTGGAGGACCTCAGGTGCATCATCTCCATGGGGCACCTTTGCCTCAAGTTCCCCACCCCCACTGGAGTGGGTGTCGCGCGAGGAGATCAGAAAACCAGTCGGAGCTGCTACTTGAAAGAATGCCGCCAAATAACAAAGAAGGACCTCCAGGAACACACTGTAACCGAGAAGGCGCTTCGAGATGAGGAGAAGCGGCCCCGAGCCGAACACGCGGTGGAGACAGAAGAGGTCATTCTGGACCGACCCGGCAGGATGGTGAAGGTGGGTACAGGCCTCCCGGCCGACCTCCGGGGTAGGATCGTTGAGATCATCCGCAGCTACAAGGACGTGTTCGCCTGGGGTCCCGAGGACATGTCAGGCCTCAGTCGGGAGGTCATCACGCACAAACTGGCTGTGGACCCCAAAACCAAGCCGGTCCAGCAGCGGAAGCGCTATCCTGCCGCAGACAGACGAGAATTTGTGAAGAAGGAGGTCGACACCCTCCTCGAGATAGGGCACATAAGGGAGGTCATATACCCGGCATGGCTCGCGAACGTAGTCCTCGCACCTAAACCACCTACGTGGAGGATGTGTGTAGACTACACGGACCTCAACAAGGCATGCCCCATGGACCCCTTCCCGCTACCCAACATAGAGCAGCTGGGGGCCGAGACAGCGGGATACGCGCTCATGAGCTTCCTAGACGCCTTCCGAGGGTACCACCAAATCTTCATGCACGAGGATGACGAAGAAAAGACGGCGTTCACCACCTCCGAAGGGGTCTTTTGCTACTGGGTCATGGCCTTTGGGCTCAATAACTCGGAAGCCACGTACACAAGAATGGTGGCCAAGGTGTTGAAGAAGGTCCTGGGCCGAACTTGCAAGCTTACGTCGACGACATGATTGTTAAGAGCTCCAAGGCCGACCTCCACATACCGACCTGACCGAGATACCCCGAAGTCAAAATGGGGACGCGGACTTGCTCTCCAAGCTCGGCCTCGGTCTCCATAGACTATTTTACAAAGTGGGTCGAAGCCGAGCCCCTCGCCACCATCACGAGCAGCCGGGTGCACGGAGTTCGTATGGAGGAACATTCTGTACCGCTTTGGGGTCCCCATGCAAATCATCTCCGACAACAGGTGGCAGTTTGAGAGCAAAGAGTTCAAGGAGTTCTGCGACCAATGGTACATAAAACACACCCATGTGGCGGTGGCGTACCCGCAGGCAAATGGACAGGTAGAGAACGCCAACAGAACTATAGTGGAAGGCATCAAGAAGAACCTGGACGCAGCCGGAGGTATATGGGTGGAGGAGTTGGACACCGTCCTATAGGCGTACCGCACCACCCCAGGAAGAGCTACCGGGGAAACTCCGTTTGCGCTAGCATACGGGTTCGAAGCGCGAACCCCCACCGAGGCCGCAATACAATCCTATCGGGTCGCGGTGTACAACCCCGACCTCAATGAGGAGCACCACGCCGCCGACCTCCACC
This sequence comes from Ipomoea nil, assembly GCF_001879475.1. Lineage (NCBI taxonomy): Eukaryota > Viridiplantae > Streptophyta > Magnoliopsida > Solanales > Convolvulaceae > Ipomoea > Ipomoea nil. Next base: position 244,832 of record NW_017618258.1, on the reverse strand, counting down.
TCACTGACGACAGAAGGGAGGACGCCATGATTCGTGCCAAAAATTACCAACGCCAGACGAAGGCATACCACGACAACAGGGTTCGACCTCGCTACTTTCAAGTCGGCGATTACGTCTTCCGGAGGAGGGAAGTAAGCCGACCCCAGGACGGAGGCAAGTTTGCCAAGAAATGGGAAGGACCATATGTGGTCGAAGCCAAAGTACGCCCGGCCAACTACAAGTTGAGCACTCCATCGGGCAAGACGGTGGACTGGGTGTGGAACTCGAAACACTTGCTGAAATTTTACCAATAGAAGCACATTTGTACGGCCTACCCCCTCCCCAATAACAAGTCGACTCCCCACAATAATGTTTTGTTTTCGATCGTAATAGAATAATGAATTTCGTTGAGCAATTATCCTACCCCGAATGGTGGAAGAGCACGGGCAGATGCGAGATCAGGAACTCGGGCTCCACGGGGTCGGCCTCCTAGGGTCGACCAACGCGAGGTCGGCTGGCGCGGGGTCGGCTGACACGAGGTAGGCCGGCGCGGGGTCGGCCGACATGAGGTCGGCTGACCTAAGGACGGACGTGGCGGCTGCGCACGCGGGGACCGCAACGGCCAACTTAGACGGAGCACATGCCCTAGGGGCGGTACGAGGTCCTAACACGCCTATCGCTGAACGGAAGGGTTCGGGGCGCGAGTCAAAGGACTCCAACCCCAGAATCGCTAAAACGTCCTAGGGGCGGTACGAGGTCCGGCCTCGCCCATCGCCGAACGGGCGTAACGCAATCTTAACAACCTAGGGGCAGTACGAGGTTCGGCCTCGCCTATCGCCGAACAGAAGGGTTCGGGGCCCGAGTCAAATGACTATAACCCCAGAATCGCTAAAACGTCCTAGGGGCGGTACGAGGTCCGGCTTCGCCTATCGCCGAACGGAAGGATTCGGGATGCGAGTCAAAAGGCTCCAACCCAAGAATCGCTAAGACGTTCTAGGGGCGGTTCAAGGTCCGACCTCGCCTATCGCCGAACGGGCGTAACGCAATCTAGATACCCTAGCGACGGTACAAGGCCCGACCTCGCGTACCAACCCCGACGGAAGAGCTTAACGGCCCAAGTCCGGTGACTTGGAGTCGAAGGGCCACCCTAAGGGGGCACGAGGTCCGACCTCGCGTACCAACCCCAACGGAAGAGCTAAACGACCCAAGTATGGTGGCTTGGGGTCGAAGGGCTACCCTAAGGGGAGCCCGAAGTTCGACCTCATTCGCTACTCGGCAGGGTCTCGGCCGACTTCCAAAGGAGGTCTTGGCGGACTTTTTCGATGAGGTCTCGATCGACCTCTCGAGGAAGTTTCGACCAACCTCTCAGGGAGGTCTCGACCGACCTCTCGGGGAGGTCCCGGGCGACCTTTCGGGGAAGTCTCCGCTGACCTCTCGAGGAGGTCTTCGTCAACCTTTCGAGGAGGTCCCCGCCGACCTCTCGACGAGGTCTCGGCTGACCTCTCGAGGAGGTCCCGGCCGACCTCTCGGGGAGGTCTCCGCCGACCTCTCGATGAGGTCCCCGCCGACCTCTCGACGTGGTCTCGACCGACCTCTCGAGGGGGTCTCAGCCGACCTCTTAAAGAGTTCTTGGCCGGCCTCGCGGTGCACCCTAGGGGCGGTACGAGGTCCGACCTCGCCTATCGCCATACGGATGAGTCGCGTCTCCCCATCACCGGGCCGAAGGAGAGCCTCAACGCCAACGGGGTCAATGTGAATCCACTCCAAAGGGACATCATCACAAGCACCATGTGGAAGGTCTGAAATCAAGTCCGGATGGGACGGAAGGTCCGTGGCCGAGCCCCGAGGGGAAGTCAGATGAACATCTCCATTGGCCACCTCCATCGGGTCGGCTGGTGACTCTAGGTTCCCGAGGTCAGCCAGGAGACCCCACACCAACGGGGTCGAGGGTCTCGTCTCTCTTGCAAAGAACAAACTAAACCCTACGCTGCATCACATACTCTCCCACATTGTACATCTGCAACCCCTGCACAGCTACGAGCCCTTTCCCAATGGGGTCGCGTAGAATGTCCCCAAAGGGCTCCACCGCATGCTCGACGAGGTGGGCCTTCACATCCTTGATGAACACCTCGGAATCCTTGTAGCTTGACACGGCTGCCTTCAAAGCCCACATCGGAGTCCTTGTAGCTTGACAGGGCTGCCATCAAAGCCCACCTTGGAGTCCCTGTAGCTCAACACGGTTGCCTTCAAAGCCTCCTCATGCGCCCGGCGCTCCCGCACATGGCTAGCAACCAACTTGGCATACTTGCCCTCCAACGCCGCAGGCTTGCTCCCCATGGCTTTGTGCGCCGCC